>NC_034590.1:122061566-122075590 GCF_900095145.1 Mus pahari | reverse complement strand
GCTCTTACCCACTGAGCCATCTTACCAGCCCAGAAGCCTTGTTCTTACTGAGATTTCAGGTGTTCAGAAAGAATGTTTGAAAGTTTTTGAGTACTAGTACATTTAGGTTTTCCCAGAGAACAGAACAGATAGAATGAGCTATGTATATGTTAAAAGGAAATTCACTAAAGTGCTTACAGGGTGTGGCCCCGCTAGTCTAACAATTGGCATCCAACAAAAAAGTCAAGAATTCAGTAGTTTAGTCCACAAGGGATGTCTCAGCTGGTCTTCAGTCTACATGAAGAATCCCCAAAGAAGTAGTTCTAATACCAGAGAAGGGATGTCTCAGCAAGAGGATGCCTGGACAAGAAGCGGAAGCCTCCATGTCCTTTTGCGTGGGCTGCCACTAGAAGGGGTAGCCCAGAGTTAGGGTGAGTTTTCTACCTCCACAGACCAGGCCAGCTGCTTGGGTTCTAGTTGATTCCAGACATGGTCAAGTTGAAAAGCCACTATAACTAGTAAAGCTTAGTGGGGAGCCAGCCTGGTTAAATTCTGATCTCACAGTTGTGCTACTAACAGCACATAATTAACTTGAAAAGGCCTGACAACAGATTGATTGAGTAGAAGACTAATAGTATCTGTCTTCAAGTCCTTTAAATTCCATATACGGCTGGGGTAGGTGAGTGTGTGTGGAGATCAAAGGGCAGCTTTCAGGGATCTGCACAATGATTTTTAATTTCCTCCCTGGTCATCTGTCCTCCCACCCCCAGCTGCTGTGCCTACACACACACACACACACACACACACACACACAGGGTCTCACTATGTATCCCTGGCTGGTCTGGAATTCAGACCAGGAAGCCTTGAATCCACACTGTTTCCCAAATGAAGTCTTGGGGAATGTAGACACTACGTTTTATCCTGAGGGCAGAGCACTTATTTTGTTCTCTGCTCTTGCAGTTGATGAGTGGAATTGACTTTGCCAGATTAAATTTGAGTTCTTCCCCCCCACCCCCCCGATTCCATAATTTGATTCTAAATGTGCAGTGGCAATGAGCTAAGTGCCAATGCTGCATTGCCCGAGTGCAGTGGCCTTTAGGGACTTGTATCCCTCGGTCGACAAGCATTTAGAGGTCTGGCTTGCTTTTAAATTTGAACGTCGTAGCCTTTTCTAATTGTGCTGATTTGTGAACATTCTGATGTTTCACTTAGCTGAAGTTCAATAGTTCAGAGGCATGGGCTCTGCAGTCTGACCGAGGCAGTGTTAGCAAAGAGAAAGGCAAATGCTGGGCGGTGGTGGCGCACGCCTTTAATCCCAGCACTCAGGAGGCAGAGGCAGGTGGATTTCTGAGTTCCAGGCCAGCCTGGTCTACNGAGTGAGTTCCAGGACAGCCAGGGATATACAGAAAAACCCTGTCTCGAAAAAACCAAAAAAAAAAAAAAAAAAAAAAAAAAAAAAAAAAAAAAAAAAAAAGGCAAACAAGACTTATAGCTATAAACATGCTGAAATTCAAAATAGGTACCAAGGGAGAAATGATTCAAGATGGAAAGTTGACTGAACTGTGAGATCCATGAGATCTGGCAGGAATTCCGCAGCAGTACAGCGTCTCTACAGATGGGCATTGGGACAAACCTGGCCTTGTCAGACCACCCTTACATGGGGAGTCACAGTCCTGCCCAGGTTATACAAGGGAACTGGCAGTGATTCATGTTCCCAAGGGAGTTGAGCTCACAGATAGGAAGGGATTTAGCAGCAGCACCAAGGAATCTGTGTATATTTATGTGTGCACATGCTCCTGCATGTTTGAATGCCAATAAGGCCAGAGGGTCAGCAACTGTCTGCCTTAGTCACTCCACCTTATTTTTTTTTTACTGAATCTGAAGCTTACCAATTTGCCTAAGGTGGTTGGCCAGCAAGCTCCAAGGATGCACCTCTGCTTACGCTGGGTCATAGATCTCCACACCTGGCTTTTACATGGGTCCTGGGGATTTGAACTTGGACAGGAAGTGCCTTACCAGCTGAGGCAGCTCCCCTTCTCTGCACCAGGGCATCAGGTAGGCATGTACAGACAAGCAGCGTGGATTTCAAATGAATAACAACATTCTTTCGGTCCAAATTAAATTTTATTTTTTAGCTTCATCAGGATGTGGTAACAATGTTGGCACACACAGATACTGACATTAGACTCAATTAAGTGAAATGCCGGTGGACAGGAAGTAGGAAGATGAAGGTAATAAAGACAGACTTGGAAGCTAGAGTTAAGTTCGGATATTCTGCCACTATCTACATGAGCAGAGGTGACTTTCCCTCTAACCCTGTTTTCTTATCTGTCAGTGGATTTGAGATGCCTCACTTTACCTGTGTAACATTCTGAGGCTTGTCACTCGATGTCCCCTGTGGCTATGCAAAAGCCACAGTGAAGGCTGAGGAGAGAAGGCCACAGTGGTTCAGATGCTCTGAAGACCTGGTCTTGGTACAACAGAGCTCACTGGTATTTGCCCAGACTGGCAGCTGAAGGCTCAAAATCAGTGGGTTAGACAGACTGGCAGTGCCACCTCCATACCCCAGGTGGCAGGGAATGGGCACGGGGAGGGATCTGCACCTATTCTGGAGAGAAGGAGTTAATAAAGGTAGCACTCTTTAATCTTAATTTTTTTTTTTCCTACGCAGCCTGTTTCAAACAGGTTTTCAAGCAGGGCCAACCACTGGGAAAGATCTGTGCTTTTCTACAACCTGCCTGTCTCTACACCATACTCCAACATCCCTTAACACTCTCATCTTGACCATCTGCCATTTCTCCACAAACACGTGCTGTGCTTTGCCTTCTTGAGGTTTTCTCTTCCCAGACAGGTGATCAGCATGCTTCCAGTAGAATCTCTTGAGCAGACAACGAAATAATGCCCATGGGTATGGGGAACAAGAGGATGAAAGTGGACATACAGGTTAGGTCTCTCCGGGCATGTTCCTATGTTCTCCGGCACATATCTTTTACCAACCAGATTATAAAACTCTATTTTATTGTTAGACTGACACGCGTTGTCAGAAGTTACCCTAAATTTCTATCTGGCATCCAGTAGAGTAAGACACTTGAACGAGTAGACAGAGGAGCTGCCTCGCTGCAGCAGTGATGTTCACAGACCTCAGTGTTTCTAACCTTCCTGTTTGTGACATGGAACTGTGCTATACAATGCTGGAACGTGACATAGGGAACAGGGATTCTGGGTCTGCACAGAGCCCTGGCACTCTGGTGGAAGCCTCAATCACTTTTGTTGATGACTGTTTTGTTGAACTTAGAATTACAGGCTGGGGAGCAAAAGGAAACGATGGGAGTCTTGTTCAGTAGGAGGAAAGTCTTTGTTTATGTTCTCCTTGGGGACTGATTAGAAGAGATGAATCAACAGAGTTTCAAAGGCCAGTATCTGCCGTCCATTTTGTCAAGAGTTAAGATCTAATATTCTCTCTGGAACCTGGATGGAATGAGACTCAAGAATTGCGTGTGCCAGGATCTTCCAGGGCCAAATGCCTCCCAAACCACAGATCTGGCCTTTGTCCTGCCTGCTTCTGAAACTGAAAAACAGCTTCTCCCAGGAGCCAGAGGCAGACACGGTCACACCCAGCTCTCAGCAGCAAGCTGCGCTCCTGGGCAGGGAGTTGTGCCAGGCCTCAGAATTCTCTGCATGAATGCCCTCTTTCTAAATCATGTTCGAAGGAGTCCTACTGTTCCTCAGAGACTAACAAGGAGGGTGGAGAGCCAGATAGCCCAGTTAGATGGGCTTATACTTTACAAGAGGGGTTATCTAGTGTGGGGTCCCTACTTCATACAGAGCTTTGTAGGTGTCACCATTGGCCCCTGCCAAAGTAGAAGAAACAACAGCTTTGAATTCCTGCCCCAACAGCTCTCCCCTCCTTCAAGTTTGGTACCCAGAAGGCAAGTGGGGGGGGGGGTCCGCAGATGTGAGTACGAATATCTATGTTCCCTAACCTTTTAAACATTAGACTTATAGTGGCATTGTCCCTCCAGCTCCCGCTTTGGCTCCAGGTCCTCTTCCTTCTCCAGATGGAGGTCTGCTGCTGCTATTGGTGAAGGTAAGCCTCCAACCAGAGCTGCCCTGACTCCTTCAGGGAGCTGTAGGGACAATAGGAGTAGATAGTGAGGGAGGCGGAGCCACTCACCTGCAGATAGGTCCCCTTCCCCTCAGAGGCTTTACCCACTTGCTCAGAGGAAGCTGGCCTGTTCATGGACCAACACACCCTGCCGTTGGCATGGCGATGCCATTGCTGATGACCAGGAACCTTTCCTGGGACTCCCCAGCCCAGCTTATGCCACACGCCCATCATTATGCCGTTCTTCCCCACTGCCAGCTTCCCAGGCTCATACTCACTAAACAATGTCCGCGAAGGCTGTGAGCAGGGGCTTGGACTCATACTTGATGCCATACTTGGCGCACAGGGATTGCACTAGGGGTGCCACCTTGTGGTAGTTGTGCCGTGGCATGGTGGGGAAGAGGCTTTAGGGACAGCAGAGTAGTTAGTGGCTTCTCTACCCATTCCCCACCTTCCCACCACCCCTGTTTCCTAGGTCTCTCTACTTACTGGTGTTCAATCTGGAAATTGAGGTGGCCACTGAACCAGTTGTTGAAGGCTGATTGGTGAACGTTGCAGGTTGCCTGCAGCTGGGGGAGAAAGTCGAGGGAGGGCAGGTCTCCATGTCAGAGTGCTGGGTCTTCCCTAGGGAGGCTGTGTGGAACTATTCCCCTATCTCTGGTCACCCCTCAGTGGGAGAAGCCTCAAGCTAACAAGGTTTGTTTGAGGAGACAACTTTGGCTATTTCTGTCCAGCACCCACCCTTTTCAGTAGCTGGGACGTGTCCAGGTATTCCAAGTGACTGTCCCTTACCTGGGTGGAGACCCAGTCCACATTCCGGTCGTGATCGATGTGCATGGGGATATGGTTCATCTGTGTCACCCACACAAACCAGTTGCTTTCCAGGAACCTGTTGAATGTGGCATATGGCCATAAGCAGTACAAGCCAAGCATGGAGTTCTTATTCCCCAGTTGCAACACCGGCCTGTGACTCTCCCGAGCCAATGCCCCAAATGACCCCTAAGGCCCACACGGCCCCCAGACCTGTCGGTCACCTGTACTCTTCCTGCCAACCACTACATTCCACCACATGTCCATACCTGACAATGAAGAAAAGGCCCAGGAAGCCTTTGAACCCCAGGAGGGGCATGTAAGTGAAGAAGACGCGGGCATAGAAGCTGAGCATCCAGGCCAGGTCCTGCAGTGGGAATGGGAGAGCGGCACTGTCCTCAACATCTAACGGCACCACTTCTGTCCCCAGTGGTGTCCCAGACCCCTGCCTGTCTCTTCACAGAGGTCCCCCCAGTCTCCCAGCCTACAGCACCTCCTACCCTGTCTAAATGCTACTACACATTCCAGGACCAAGGCTCTGTCTAGGCCACTGTATCGATTGAAGCTCCGGTCCTTTTCTGCAGTGAACCGAGCCCTATTCTCGTTCCCCCAATACTTGAGTCCTCTACACTGAGATCAGTATATGAGCTCACGCGTCAGTTCCCAGCTTGTCTACTCAGAGCCTGTCTTCCCCAGGCCCTACATCTGAGACCAGTTGGAAAAGCAGGCCCAGCCAGACCCCTTTTGAGGATTCCCCAAAGCCTCTTCGGACTGCACGTCTTTTCACAGGCCTATCGCTTTCAGCTTAATCCTACATTCCCAGAGAGCAGGGACTGTTCGTGCTACATCTCTCCCCCATTGTTCTCTGCAGTTCCTGGAGTGCTGCGCAGCCTGGGAACCCTAGACAGCCCTGCATGAACGCTGGCATGGGGAAGCAGAGCGCAGGTGAGGCCAAGCCATCTCATCCAGAGAAGAGCCTCTTGCCCTGGTTCTGTTTTGCTCTGTCAGCCTTGGAGTCTTCATGCTCCACAGAGCACACCTTTCCCTATGCAGTACCGGAGAACCTGGTGCACGAGACTTGCGGGCCAGGGATACTCACCACCCATTTCTTCCGCTGAACCACAAAATAGAAAATATACCACTGGAAGTAGAGAGGCAGCAAGGCTGGGGGTCCGACTGGGGAGGAAAAGGAGATGGAGGAGTGAGCAACCAGGGGTCAGAAAGGGCTGCTATGGTGAGATGGCCCCCATATGGTGATGACTGCCTCCTGTCTGCCCCTAGCTGCCTCACTGCTCCTCCATAAACTACAAGCTATGGACACTTGGGCAGGAACACAAGCCTAGAGAAGGCCAACTCTGCAAACGGATGCCACGGAAGCCGAGGCTGGGAGCAGTATCCCTTCCTTGTGGAGGAGGACGTGTGTGGGAGCTTAAGGCTTAAGCATGGAACGTACTTTACTCCCAGGCCGTTAAAAGGGCACATTAATACTCGCTCAGTGCCTGGACCACAGCTCTGCCTCCGACATCCTGTCACATTCTCACTGTTCCACTATGTAGGTCAAAGGGCAGGGGAAGGACTCTGCTGACCTGTCACAGTCTGAGGCACACCTGATGTCATCCCAACCTCGGCATGACAGTCTCCACTCTTAGCCTCTTCATCTGGATATGCCACAGATTCTAAAAGTCTTCCTCTCCCCACCCCCATGTAAAATGTGTATGCGTGAGTGTGGGCCGTAGTGCACAAGTGCACATGTTGAGGACAGAACAACTTTACACACATTGCTTCCTTTCCTTCCACTGTGAGTTCCAGGGACTAAACTCCAGTTATCAGGCTTTTACCTAAGCTATCTCATGGACCCTTCCCATCCCCAGCACTGGGACCACAGCCATGTGCCACCACCTCTGGATTTTTGTGTGGGGGTGGGGGTGGGGCTTCAAAATCTAAAATCGGGTCACACATGCATAGCCAGCCCTTTACCAACCGAGCCGTCTCCCCAGACCTAGAACTAATTTTTATGGAAGTCTTTACTCAATCCTTCTACCATGTCCAGCCTTTTCTAGAAGGGATAGTTGGCAATAAGCAGTTAGATAAATTCCCCCAATTCTTCCCCAGTCTTCCTTTAAAAACTTGAAATAGATCCAGGTGCCAAGTTTGAAGTCAGCCTGAGCTGCACAAACCTCACACACACACACACAAAAAAAAACCAAAAACAACAACAAACAAAAAGCCCTCAAAACTCATGAAAAGTACCCCCAACCTGGTCCCCAAAACTTGAGGTCTTAAAGGAATTTTAAGGCCTAAATTTGGGCAGTATGCAGTAGGCTTTTGAAGTAGGGAGTATGTAACCAAAATGTCTTCTGCTCAGTTGCTAAACAAATTTCTTCTCAGACCCCACTAGCCAAGGAGTCATCCTAACTGACGCCGCCTTTGTATGACTAGGTTTAAGACAAGGCTTAAAACTAAACCAGGAGGTCCTGTTGACCACTCAGTTTCTTCCTGGAAGAAAGGAAGAGTGGAGGATTGAGACTGTCCCCGAACACAGATGACTTGACTCAGGGGGAAAGGCTCTTTGCTCCCAGGTCGGGGGACGGGCATCCGCAGACAGTACTTCCTCCTAGGCCTCTCCTAGGGGCATCTGCTCCTCCCGTGGGCCCCTCTCCCCGAGGATGACACTCACTGAGGAAGAAGTACTTGTGCTGATGGTTGTAAGGCATGTGCTTCTTCTTTTCTCTTCCAAGCTGTGAGGAAGCAAACGCAAGTCAGCAGCAGAGACCAGACAGACAGACACCCTTTTCTCCCACTGAGCCTCCAACTTTCCCTGTTCTGACACTAGGCCTACTTTTGGAACCTTTAGCTTTTTGCTACCATTGAAAGGCTCTGACAGGCACGTGGAGCAAATGGCCGGCCCTGGCTTGTGACCTATGACTCTACCATGACAAGGAACACACAAGCATGTACACTAGTCAGTCTACAGGAGTCCTGATGGCTATCTAAGTCTGTGTCACATGGTTTCCAAGCCCAACCCCCTCTGGCTTCTGCTACTCTTTGGACTCCAGAGTCAAAACAGAAAACTATTTTTGCCCCTGTATAGGTAGCCCGAGTCTTTCCATCACAATCTTTTGGACTCTTTTTTTTTTAAGTCTTATGTGTATGGGTGTTTTGCCTGCATGAATGTCTATGCGCCAAGTGCATGCAATACTTGTGGAGGCCAGCAGAGAGCAGCAGACCAAGCCGAGTTACAGATGGTTGTGAGCTCCCAACTGGGTCCAGAGAATCAAATCCAGGTCCTCTGGAAGAGAAACCCATGCTTTTAACCACTGAGCCATCTCTCCAGCCTCTCTTATGGACTCAACATGAATTTCATAAACCCCCTTGAAAGTTTAGTAATATATGTAGAGAGATTACCAAGAACAACTCAGCGATCCAAGGGTTTTGGCAGAGATTTGCCCACTGAGTGGGTTGTTATTATCGTTATCACTATTATTATTATTTTAAGCAAAGCTACTGAACAGATGGACTGGGACTCACCAGACCATTCATCTGGCCCAGAGCCACTTACATGGGTTCATATGGGTTCTGCCGTCTCACGCCATGGCTCTGGCATTTCTTGCCCCAATTAGTTTGGGTGACCTCAACCCAGAGCACATTCTGAGTTGTCTTCACACATATCCACAGCCTCGCCTAGAAATCATTCATCAAAATTGTGTTCTTTGCAAGCCAATTTGGCTAGATGAGACAATCTTTCTACACTCATGGAGTCATTCTACAAGCCCTGGAGTGAGGGTACACCACTATTCACTGTTTGAGGAGCTGAGAGTAGAGGTGAACAGTAGGAAATTCTCATCCCCATTGATCTTATAATCTGAAGAGATGAAGTGGGTAATCAACTTGTAGTTCAAGATCATCTACAGACTACAGATGGGAGAGCAGGACAGACAGAAAGGCAGTAGCTTGGCAAAGATGCTCAGGCCTGGCCTCCCTTGGGCCCTGATAACTAAATAATGAGGAATGGCAGGTGTGCACAAATCCAAAAAGCAGTCAAAGTACAGGGCATAGCCAGAACCAGGGCTCTCGAGGCCCACCATACCAGAAAGCTAGGGAAGGCCAGGTTCCTCAGGCCCTGAGGAAGCCGAGCCTCCGCCTGCTCCGTCCTGCAGGCAGGTCTTGGACTCACTTACATATGGTCTGCTCTGTGATTTTGCGTGTGTGGCTTTGTCCAGAGGTGCAGAAATGAGCAGCTCATACAGTTACAGGGCAAATGAAGCAGAAGATGGGTCAGGCTGCGTGCTACCGTGCGTGTGCTGTGCAGTGTGGTTTGTTTCCCAGGGGTTCACACACTGCACGCTTGGTCACCAAGGCAGTGATGTCAAGAGGCACAGCTCGCTGTGAGTCAATGAAATCACCCTCTGAAGGGATTCCTATGATTCCAGTGGGACCCTAGTGAGTCCCCACTTGGGTGAATTGTTTTAGAGACTAATCTGGCTTCTATCTCACCCCATTTGCTTTCACGGCCACTCCCACCAATGTCTGACATCCCTCACAGGGTTCATCCTAGAGGCAAACTGATGGGGCTATTCCATCTTCAACTTTCAGTCTCTGACAACAATAAACTAAGCAGATATATTTTCTTTATAAACTACCCAGCCTCGGGTATTTTATTACAGCAACGCAAAGTGGACAGTTACCAGATAGTAGGGGCACTGGAGCTGGATAATTGGGTGGAATTAGCATACAATTTGGAGACAGGTAAAGAAGCCTCACAACATTAACCAAGGAGATTCCATAGAAGCAAAGCACCCCTCTTGGTTGGTGGGGTGAGTGGGGACCACTATGGGAAAGAACCCTGTCCACTGCTACCCCCTTAGACAGTGATCAAGTACATTATGGTCTGGCCACAGTGCTTAGGCCCTCAGAGTTCCAAGGGTTGAGTGCAAAGTGTTCCCTGTACCACTTTACTCTCCAAGAGTGTTAGGAAGCACTGGGCAGATGGTGGTAAGGTAAGCTGCCCTCAGAGACCACACCCAGCCTCCTATATCCATTCATTCCCGTTTTCTGTGTCAGTGGGGGTGAGGGAGAGAGGGGTACGCATGTGTGCAGGTGTACTTGCCCATGCATATGAAGACCAGAGGTCAGCTCTGGGGGTCCCTACTGTTCTGCTTCTTAGGCTGGGGTCTCTCGCTGAACCTGGAGCTCACCATTTTATTTTATTTTATCTTATTTTGCTAAGATGGCCGATGAAGCATCAGGATGCGCTAATCTTCACACTGTCTTCTAACCCTAGTGGGGTTAGTCGCAGCTGCTGGGTGCTCTGGTGCTTAAGATCCAACCCCAGGTCTTCACGCTTACGTGGCAAGCACTTTGTCCACTGATCCATCTCCCTAGCCCCTACCCTCTCTTTCTGATGTTTGTGGACCACAATTCCCTGAAAGCCACAGTACCAAGAACCAGCAAAGTTCCCCCTTTCCTTAAATCATCTGTGGGGACAAGAAAAGTGCTTAGCGCCCAGTGCTCTTCCTGATGAGCAGTCTGCCCTGTTTCAGAATGACACGGGCCAGTTCCCTACTGTGCATTGCTTACGGGGCAAAAGGGAACACACAGAACAGACCAGCAGAGGCCAGTGCTTGGGAACTGTGAAAATGGGAGCTTTAGGGACAGATGGAGCCCAAGTCTCAAGCTCTGAGTGCCCCGTGCCAGCAGAGCCAGAGCTGCCAAGGCTCTTCCACAGTAGGTTTCAGCCAGAGAGGACAGGGCAGCCAGACTACCTTGAACTCATGCCTGGAAATGAACTGTGTTCAACAGCTTAATTCAAACAGCTGCCATTAGGTGGGGGGAGGGGGGCTGGCAGAGCTCCGGGGAGGGTTTTTAATTAACTTTTCAAGGAACTCTGCCGGGCATTGGGAACCTTCTATTGCTTATGCCAGGCCAGTTCACCAGCTCTCCACCCGGGGGCATTCTCCCTTCAGCTCTCAGCCTCAGCTGACTCCTCAAAGCCAATGCTCATCACGCTGGAAGACAGGCTGGCATCTAACGGGAGGGGAAAAGTACAGCTGTGTTCACGGATTGGTTCCAGGCGTCCACAGATGTTCAAGTCCCCTGCATGAAGTGGCATCCTACTTGCAATAACTGACACATGGCCTCCTAGCCCTGCAGGCTGGGAGATGAGGCTTTGGTCTCCC
Organism: Mus pahari; assembly: GCF_900095145.1. Taxonomy (NCBI): domain Eukaryota; kingdom Metazoa; phylum Chordata; class Mammalia; order Rodentia; family Muridae; genus Mus; species Mus pahari. Next base: position 122,064,520 of record NC_034590.1, on the reverse strand, counting down.
CCCCCCCCGACCCCCTTGAGTTAGGTCTTGCTATGTAGCCCAGGTTAGCCTCCAACTCTCGATCCTCCTGCTTCCACTTCCTGTGTGCCGGGATTACAGGTACGTGCCACCATGCCTGGCTTCGTTCCTTCCCTCCCACCCGATTTTTCTTTCTCTGTCCTTCTTTCTTTTTGGTGCTGTGTATAGAATCTAGGGCTTTACTCAAGCCAGGCAAATGCTCTACCACTGAGCTACCCAGCCTCCTCCCAGCATATAACAAACCCTCTCCAGATTGCTTATACCCAATACAATGTAAACACTATGCAAAATGTAGTCATCATAATGTGCTATTTAGGAAGGAAAAATCAAGAAGAGTCTAGAGCCAGGGGGTGAGACACCTCCCTGAGAGAACTCAGAGGGCAAGGCACTTTTGAGGGAGCCGATGACCTGAGCTCAAACCCAGAGCCCAAGGAAAGTAAAAACTGACCTCTGATACCTGCCCTCACCTAATAAATAAAATCAGGCTGGAGAGATGGCTCAGCTGTTAAACGCTAGCCTCACAACCAAAACCAAGATAAAGGTGAAAATCCCAATAGGCTTGGTGAGATGGCTCGGTGGGTAAAGGTATTTGCCATGCAAGCCTGGTGACTTGAGTTTCGTCCCCAAGACCCACGTAGAGGTGGGAGGAGAGAAGTGACTCCACAAAAGTTGTCCTTCGACCTCCACACGTGTGCCATGGCACATGTGCCCGCACACAGTAATAATACATTAAAAACAGCATGTACATGTTCAGGGTGGGTGTGATTTTTTTTTTCTGAATATCTGTTTAAATCCACTGATACGGAATCTAGGGATACAGAAGCCAGCTGTATTCAGAGCGAGTGTTCTGGGCACTGATATCAGACATGCGAGACAGTCAAGTCCTAGGCAAGGCAGGCTGTGCCACAGCAGGGTATCCGACGTAAGAGACAGAAACGCCAAGTGCAAGGAGGTGCCTTCCAGGAGCAGGGGTGTCAAACAGCACCCCAAAGAGGTATCTTAGTCATCATCAAAGATGAGCAGGGGCTTTCACAGACTCCCCTGTAACCCACTGAATCCTCTGCAGAGTGGGGCAGTCTTGCGCTGTAACTGCTAACTGATTGGTCTTGAACAGTCCCGGTTTATCTGCCCTCCACAACTTCCAGAAAGCAAGGGCCCTGCAGCTTAGCCCCTGATGTCCTACCTTCTCCGATAACAGCAAACAAACACTTTCCCTTCAGCCTGCAGAACAGGCTACTCCCTTCCCCTCTGCACTCACACCCAGCTTACCTCCACAGAAAGGACCTTCCCCAGGGCGAAGAAGAGGGGGTGCATGTTGATATCGGGGTCCTTGCGGAAGCAGTTAGGCTTGGCATGGTGCTGGAAATGCATGTGGTTCCACCAGCTGGCGGGGGCCCCCTACAGAGAATTGTGGATGAAAACACAGCCTGAGTACCCTGCTTCAGTTCTTAGCACCCACATGACAGCTCACAACTGTCTATGACACCCTTGCTTGTGGCATACAGATATACACGCAGGCAGGGTACCCAGGCACATAAGATAAATAATTTTTTAAAAGAAAGAAAAGCCAGGGCCATGAGAATGTCTCCCACACTCTGGCAACCATGAATGAGTGGGGTTTGGGAGAATCTGATAATCTCACTGACCTTCAGGTGGCCAATCACAAAATGATGTAGCAGGTGATTCCATGTTGAGGTGCCAAAGACTGACAGGTGCCCAAAGTCATGCTGTAGCCAACCTGCCTGGGCCTAAAAGAGAAAGGTCAGTGCTCAGGGCAGCCCGTGCCTAGCTAGGGCTCTTCTCACAGACCTTGGCAGCCCCTTCAGCTTCTCCATGGATTGCTGCAGTACCTCAAGGGAGCACATTAGGATAAGCCATGGAACCCAGGTTCCAATTCCCTCTTGGCCCCTGAGTCATATGTGAGCTGAGGCAGACCACACTCCCTTCTTTCCTCCGAAGTGCCATGACTTAGGACAGACTGACATTCAGAAAACAGACTGTTAGTACAAATCCTGGTGCCAGACCATGATTGGCTGGCACTATGCTGGGTAGCATCCATGGTGGGAAGGAAGCCAACCACTGGTTCTTGGCATAGTTAGGACTGTGGTAGAACCTGAACCTGAAATTTCAGAGAACAAACTACACAGGAAGACGGGGACGAGAAGCTGAAGAGGCTGTGATTGAACCAAAAAGCATGCGAAAGTCACATACAACAGAAAGCGTGCTAAGTCTCCCGTGTGTCTACAGATCCCAGGAAGGATTCTTGGCCTTGACGTTTTCATTAGGAATTCCAAGAATAACCAGGCAGCGTCACTCTCACCTGAACTGTACTGAGCAGGACTGCACAGAGGATGAAGGGCACCAGGGACGTTCCAAAGATCCAAAGAGTGAGCCAGGCAGCCACATCCAGCAGCAGGATATGTAGCAGGTAGACCAGGAAGAAGAGGTGGTTGGCCTTCATGAGGCCCATTCGCTCCACTGTGGCCCGCAGCTCCCGGAATTCATCAGTTAGCGCTTTCTGTGGGAGACTGGGCTATAATTCTTCTCAGTGGCACCCCAACCCTTGAAGAGAACCTCCCGTGGAGGTAGCTGTGGGAAGTCCACAGTCTTAGGCAAAGATACCCTGATGGGGAAGGAGGATAGCAAAAGCTCCTATAAATGGCATCATGTCGGGCAGCTAAACAGACTTACTTTGGGTCTTTGTAGCTTAAACTCTCTGAGCCTGTTTTCTTAGGTGTATATATGTGAAGACTATTTTATGAGTTTACATTGGTAAATAGGTCTGCTGTCAGTGATGGGAACACTGATGATGGGAGCACTGGTGATAGGAGTACTAGTGATGGGAGCTCTACTTATGGAAGCACAGGTGATGGGAGTACTAGTGATGAGAGCACTACTGGTGGGAGCACTGATGATGGGAGCACTACTGGTGGGAG
>NC_034590.1:122040903-122061456 GCF_900095145.1 Mus pahari | reverse complement strand
ATGATGGGAGCACTACTGGTGGGAGAACTGATGATGGGAGCACTACTGGTGGTAGTACTGATGATGGGAGCACTACTGGTGGTAGTACTGATGATAGGAGCACTACTGGTGGGAGTACTACTGATGGGAGCACTACTGATGGGAGCACTACTGATGGGAGCACTACTGGTGGTAGTACTGATGATGGGAGCACTACTGGTGGGAGTACTGATGATGGGAGCACTACCGGTGGGAATACTACTGGTGGTAGTACCACTGATGGGAGCATCGGTAGTGGCAGCACTGGAAGAAGCTCCAGTGGGCTTATTACCCCATGACTACTCAAGACTCCCAAGAACTGTCACCTGTGGTCCTATGCAGGCATTTGCCCCCTCTCCCTCCACAACCAAGTCTCCAAACAGCAAACATGGCCTCTCACATTCTTGGTGGGTTCAAAGCTGGGTTGCTCCGGAGCCAGCTCTCCAATCAGAAGAGAGTTCATATACTTTCGCACAAGGCCCTTGTTGATGTGGAATGCCACAAAAGGATCCTAAAAATACAGAGAGAAGACAGTGAGGACCCCTGTCTCCTAGGCTCCCAAGGGCCTCACATCAAAGACCATCCTCTAGGCCAACACGGTTTGCATCAACACTGACGCAAGGCCTCCTCCCTCTGGCTACTGTACTCCAGATGTCAGCCCCAGATCACCCGGCATTTGGGTTCCCACTGAAAGGGCACTACACCAAAGACTGGAAAGGCTCCCCTGGATGCCACACAGACGGACCTGATGAAGCTAGCCTTCATGTCTACAGACACCCGGTGTAGGAATTTAGCACAGGAGAGAAGCAGCTTGCAGGAATAGGTGGGGCTATGAGGCTTTTGTTCCTTGTGGTACTTTCAACAAGTCCCTTTCTTCCTTAGCCAGCTTCTGTTGTGAGGAAGGCTCCCTGTGCCAGAGCTGGGGAACGCTTCACATTTCTTCCTCTTTTGGGCAGGACTCCCTATTTCCCTCAACACTCTGACCATTCCCTGCTCTGGGAGTAGTTAATATGGGTTATACAAGGTGGGTGGGAGGGCCTTAGGGAAAGAGGCTGTAAGTGGAGGTGGAGTCCATGGGCAGTGGCACCACACATCCAGACCAATCGCTGTCCTTGCCATGAAGTCCTAGGCCCCCAAGTCACACAGAATGGGAAGCCTAGACAGTGCGGATCTGCTCCATCCATCCGTTCATGAATTGGTATAGGAATGCACTGCTGTTTGGATTCTGGAGTGGTTACTTCTAGTAACTGGCTCGTTCTAGCCTGGTCTCTAAGGCCCTCTACCTCTAACTTTATGGGCAACTTAATAGGAACCTGGTGACCCCGGGAGCACGTTAGACTGGCAGACAAGGAATAAGAGGTTGGAGGGATGACATTAGGTAGTTAAAAGGCAGATGGACCCAAATGTAGAGACCTGTCAAAGAATGCTCTGCCCCAAGTCATTCCTAGTCCGGCCCTCGGCTCTGAGGAGGATTTGATCTAAAAAGAAAAAACAGGGCCACTAGACAGAAGCCGACTCTGCCTTCAGTAAGCTACAACGGAAAAGGGACGCGATCCCGCGAAGTGTCTAATGGCGCGGGAGCCCTATTCCCGGAATAGTTGGGAGACCTCCCTGGCCTATCCCCAAGTGACCTCGCACTACGAATCCGAGTACAATTTTACGATTCCAACCCCAAGCTTTCTTGGACCAGCTCAGGTTCATTACCCTACCTCCCGGGCTTCACAATGTACAGGTGGTCATCATCCCTAGCGCAAGCAGTCCTTTCCCACTCCATTTCCGCTCCAAATCCCAAGTTAGGGCCAGTTCTCTAGGTCAGACAAGGCTGTGTTCACCCTCCCAGCCCTGCAGACAAGACGCGACTCCCACTCTCTGCTCAGACTCCTCCTCCCACCACCGGAGGCTTGGAAAGCTCACTCCCTCCTATCCTTGCTCCGGGTCCAACCCATGCTTGAGACTCCAGAGGCAAAGCACGGATGTGCAGCCAGCCCTTTGTTTGAGTGTGCGTGTCTCCGGCCACCGTCTGCAGCTCCGGTCTCTCAGGCGCTTGCATCCCAGGTTCAGAGGCCTCTCTCCCCGCCAATGTCCCTCCCCGAGGTGCAGACGCGCCTATTGTCCGCTCTCACCGTGGCATCCTGACCCGCGTAGTGGCTGATGACCCGGGAGCCCCCCGGGTGGCGGCGGCTGAAGTCGCTGATGTTGTACACCTTCCGGTCGATCACGAGCCATCGCTCCTTCTCCCGCCCGGAGCGCTGCGCCACCTCCTCCCAAGTAAAGTAGCGCGTTTGGCGGAGCTGGGCGGAAGCCGGGACAGGGGTCGGCACCGGGTCGGGAGCCATAGTAAGCCTGGCCGGGGAAGCTGGAGTCGGAGAGGCGCGCGCTCCGGGCCGCGGGGCAGCGCACGCCAGGCTCGCGAACTAGGGGAGCGTCGGGCTGCCTCGAGCGCGCGCCCGGAGACCGTCGTTCGCGCGCAGGGTTTTCAGCACCCTTGGCGCGGACCGCCGAGCCCCGCGGCGCGAGCTCCCATTGGCTGAGCCGAGTGGCGTGGGATGCGAGCTCCGCCTCTCTCGGGCCAGCAAGGACCGATTTCCCCCCTCCTCGGAGAGACTCAGGCTACTGCCAGCGGCAGAGACGCGCCCCCTCGCGGGTGCCTGAAAGTGGTCTCCAGGCTATTCCACTTCTGATTTTTCATTTATTTATTTTTTTTATTGAGCATGGTAGAGTCTGATAGGATAACGGTTCCTTTGAGTGCGTCACAGCTTGACGTAGCTAAGGCGGAGGCCCCAAGTGAGTGTAGAAGCTTGGTGTGAACATATAGAAAAGAAAATAGTTCTCATGTTGCTCAGGCTGGCCCCAGACTCATTGTGTAGCTGAGAAAGACCTTGAACCTGACTCTCCTCAGTTCTGGGTTTACAGGCACGGCTTTCCACGTTCTGTTTCATTCAGCAGATTGTTTGTGCTAAGGCAAACGTCCTGTCAATTTTCTGCCCCAAGGAAACACGTGACAAATTACACCCAGCGGCTTTAGGAAACTAAACAGCACCCCGACCCAGTAGACGTTCAGAGATCCCCTTCCTAGCAAGGTGGGCAGTCAGCATGTGTGGGAAGAAAAAGGACTGACATAAAGAAAGAGACTGGGGCTGGTGAGATGGCTCAGCGGGTAAGAGCACCTGACTGCTTTTCTGAAGGTCCTGAGTTCAAGTCCTGGCAACCACATGGTGGCTCACAACCATCTGTAACAAGATCTGACTCCCTCTTCTGGAGTGTCTGAAGACAGCTACAGTGTACTTACATATAATAAATAAATAAAGCTTTAAAAAAAAAAAAAGAGACTGATTGGCTACAGTTCCAGGCTTTTGCTCACGTGATAGCTCAAGACTGCTATGATTGGCATCACTTTTGACTTACAAGAATATAGTACCTAGGAACACACACACACAAACAATTACACATGCATGCACGCGCGTGCGCGCGCGCGCGCACACACACACACACACACACGCATGCACTAATTAAAATGTGATGATTGATGATGATGATGATGATGATGATGATGATGATGATGATAACAATACTAATGATAGCTCCATGGCTCAGGAGGAACAGGTGCCTGATGCAAAACCTAGTGACCTGAATTGGATCCCTGGGACCCACAAGATGGAAGGAGAGTACTGACTTCCACAAGTTTTTCCTCTAACCTACATGTGTAATTCATGGCAACACACACACACACACACACACACACACACACACACACACACGTAAACAAACAAATAAACAAACAAACAAATAAATAAATGCAATTAAAAAAACTATTTTAAAACAAAAATAAAAACAAAGAAAGACCAGCCTTACCTTTTTTGTATGTATTTTTAACATTTGCAATTAGTTTTAGCATTTACTATTTCTAGTGATCTTAGTTCCATATTGTATTTTATTGTTGTTATTGTTGTCCCTGGAAACAGTAGCCCTGGCTGATCTGGAGCTCACAGTGATGAACAGATTAGCTTCGAAGTTGCAATAATCGCCCTGCTTCGGCCTCCCAAGTGCTGTAATCATCGGCAGGCACCACTGTGTTTCATTAGTTTATTAATTAGAATTATCCAGGCTTAGTGGCCTTAATTGTCAGGAGACAGTAGGACGCAATTAATCGTGAGGTTTGTGTGACAGCCTCAGCAGCGGTGACACCAGCAGTGCGTCGACTGGTGAATCTAGCAGTCTTTAGTTCTAGAAGAATGAGCTTCTTCACAACGCCGTTTGCCAACTGTGGCACAGAGCCTGCCCTCTAACAATTCTGTGTATTGTTGGTCTTTCTGCAATAGGGAACTTTACTGGGAACAGAACTCCATCTCTGCCTAAGTGTGAGAGCTAAACTGTCTTCACAGACATTCCTCAGCCTCAGCTTTCTCTTCTTGATAATAGTGCTAAACCATTCTGGCATAAGAAGTATTAGTTTTATATGAAAATATTATCTTACTACTTAAAAATTCTTAATATTTATTTATTTAGAGTGAGTATTTACCTGTGTGTGTCAGTACAAAAAAAAAAACAAAAAAAACGCCACAGCCTATATGTAGATGTCAGACGACAAACTTGCAGGAGTCTGTTCTCTCCTTCTACCATGTGGGTGTCGGGGACTGAACTCAGGTCATCAGGCTTCTAGGAAATACCTTTACCTGCTAAGAGGTCTTGCTGTCCCTTTATCACGTATTTTGAACAATTAATGCTTAGATTGCTGTATTAGCTGCTTTTTCACAGCTGTGCCAAAATACTGACAAGGTGCAGCTTAAGAGAGGAGGGTTTAACACGGCTCCTAGTGTGAGGGTAGGAATGGGCATAGCATAGGCAGAAGTCATGACACCAGCTGTGGCATTCTGAGCTTGCTCACATTTAGGTAAGTCAGGAGGCAGATAAGAGGACTGCTCATATTCCGATGCCATTCTCCTTTACCCACTTGAGTTCAGGATCCCATAGAACTGTGCCATTTACTTTCAGAGCAGTCCTTCCCTCTTCTGGCAGTCCTCTCTGGAAACCCTTCACGGACATCCCTAGAGGTGTGTCCCCTGGGAGATGGTGATCCATCAAGTTGATACTGATGAAGAATCACCATCGTCATGGCTTACAAAGATGGTATGTTAAAATGCTAGCCATCGTCATGGATTTTTTTTTTTTTGCTGAAAAATTTTATACCGTGAGTTCACTTTATCTGTAAACCTACATAGGATAGATCCTGAGGCTTGAGAGACGGTTCAGCAGTTCAGAGCGCTTGTTACTCTTGTAGAGGACCAGGGTTTGGTTTCCAGCACCCACATGGTGGCTTAAAAACATCTTTAACTATAGTTCCAAGGGAATCTGACATGCTTTTCTGACCCCCACAGATACCAGGTACATGCATGGTACACATACATACATACATAAAGGTAAAACACTTATACATATTTTAAAAAGATAACATAAGCTCATTTTATTGATAAGCATATATAGGAAAAGTTGTATATCTGCATTATACTTTATATTGAAAATTCTGAAGATATGGCTGTTTTAACTGACCCATCAACATTATCACTTACAAGCTGAGTCACATAAACTCGGAAAGCATCTGGGGTAGTTTTTATGTTCTGGGAGGAATAGTTCCTTTCGAAAGGCATTTATTTTCCTTAAATCCAATTAAATTGAGGTGTTTTATAGTTTAACTTGACAATATTTAAAGAAAATTGAAAAAAAAACCAAACTTCTCATACATATAAGTATTCCCATGTATGTAGGGAGACAGAAGCAGGTCTTGTTATTTGAGACAAGGTCTCTCTATGCAGCCTTGGTTGGTCTGGAACTGACTATGTAGATGAGGATGGCCTTGTACTCCCAAAGATCTGCTTAGCTCAGCCCCTGGAGTGCTAGAATTAAAGGAATGTGCCACGATGCCCAGCCTAGAGTCTACATATTTAACTTTAAAATTTCAGCCATGTGTTTAAGTACAAGTTCCTTGAACCTAAACGTATTTTGTGCCCTATGGAACAATGTTTCTTGTCCTGATGGGCTAAAGGTTTTGACTACATTTATTAAAAAAAAAAAAAAAAGACTTTTAAGATGACTTTATTGGCTTTTTGTAATGAACCTTTTATAGAGGTAATCTCTGACTCTAAGACCAGATCCCATGGATTTTATGGCTTCAGCTTCCTTTGTTTCTTTGTTTCTTTCTTTTTTAAAAAGATTTATTTATTATTATATCTAAGTACACTGTAGCTGTCTTCAGATGCACCAGAAGAGGGCGCCAGATCTCATTATGGATGGTTGTGAGCCACCATGTGGTTGCTGGGATTTGAACTCAGGACCTTCGGAAGAGCAGTCAGTGCTCTTAGCCACTGAGCCATCTCTCCAGCCCCTTCAGCTTCCTTTCTTTTCCATGTGATTCCCAAGGGTCTTAGTTAGGGTTTCCATTGCTGTGAAGCGTGACCAAGGCAACTCTTATAGAGGACAATGTTTGATTGGGGCTGTTGTACGGATTCAGAGGATCAGGAGGGAGCATAGCAGCTTCCAGGCAGGCATAGAGCAGGAGGAGATGAGAGTACTGCATCTTGATCTGACTGCAGCCGGGAGCAGACTGACTCTAATGCACTGGGCAGCGCTTCAAAGCCCACCCCCACAATGACACACTTCCTCCAACAAGGCCACACCTCCTAACAGCACCACTCCCTATGGGCCAAGCATATTCAAACCACCACAGCAAGCGAAGAGTTTTTCCCAGGTTAAAGCTTCCTCACCGTGGTCATTATAATCCTCAGTTGTCCTTTATACCTCCAGCTTCTTTTTCTCTACTCACTGTGTAGTCCTGGCTGGCCTGGAACTCAATATATAGAACTCATAGACATCCACCTGCCCCTGCCCACTGAGTGCTGGGATTAAAGGCATGCACCACTATATCTGCTGCTAGCTCATTTTTTAAATTTTTTGGGGTGAGGGAGTTTTCGAGACAGGATTTCTCTGTATAGCCCTGGCTGTCCTGGAACTCACTCTATAGCCCAGGCTGGCCTTGAACTCAGAAATCTGCCTGCCTCTGCCTCTCAAGTGCTGGGATTAAAGGCATGCACCACCACTGCCCAGCATGCTAGCTCATTTTTAAAAATACACACACTTTGAACTTCTTTTTTTCTTGTATATGAAGTTATCTGGTGTTCTAAAAAAAAGTGTACCAGACTCTTGAATTCTCAGACTTCTTAGATTTAAAGAGGATCTGATTTTTAAAAAGATACCTGAATTCTCTTACTAGATCTAGACTAGGTAATTGTTAGAGCTGGTCAAATTATGGACTCTCTCCAGCTAAAATTGTTCAGAGATAGTTTGAGAGCTCCAAACACAACTCCAGGAGCCTTACTGGGAGTAGAACTGACCTGAAACCTCTGGAGGTCAATTAAATCACAATTAAAACCTTTTCCCTCTGTTAATATAAGAAGAAAAGAAAACACCTTTAGACTAATTAAATTTAGCAGGCTTTATTTGTGCTGAGAAAGGACTTAGGAATCAGAGAGTAGCCTGAGCCAAGAGAAGGTTCAGAAAGAAGGTTCCACGAAGCAAAGTGGCTGGGGATGTTTAGGGACAAGGAAAAAGAAGTGATGTAGAGGAAGAAGCCAATTAGTAACATCTCAGTATTTGTCTTATGCACATGTCTCTGGGCAATTTGCAGACTGCGAGTGGCTGAAAGTTCAGCTGATGAGATTGAGATTCTGTTATTTGATACAAGAATGTTACAACCCGTAGGTTGCAGTGATGACCATACTCAGTACTGTCCCAGCTCACTCCTTTGACTTGTGAATAGAAGAGCTGAGTCTTAGGAGCCCAGGGTGAGGGGATGGGACTTGGGGGCCGGACCCCTGCTGCTGAGGTCATCCCGAGGTCAAGGCTATTTGTGGACAAGGCTTCCAGTGTGGGAGTGATAGCATACCCAGTTCTAAGCCAAGAAAACTTTCACCACAGTCCAGGGCTGACCCTCCATGAATCAAAATTCCCATTGCTTCACTGTCGAAAATATTGGGCTCCTTATGCTGCTCAAAAGAATTCTCTGAGAGCCTTTGCCGGTTTAGTGAATTATCATTTATTGAATTGGGTGGTGGTTGACAGGTTAGTAACTTACTCAGTCTAACATTAAAAATATCCCACAGTTTTTGCAATCTTGTTTGTCTTCATTTCTAATTTTTTTTTTTTAACCTAAATTGAGATCCTATGTAAGTAATGATCTGCCTGATCGTCAGGCAGTCCAAGTGGAGAGCCTTTGTCCTGTCCTCTAGCCCCAGGAGATTTTGCAACAGAAGCTAAAGCTCTGGTCTCAGGGTCTTAGGGAGAGGGATGGGAACACAACCCACAGGCAGTGAGTGTGTCAGAGGAAGCTGCCTGAGATCTCCTGTGGAGGTGCTGGATTCTCTTCCTTAAAGGCTCTAGGGTCCTATAGGGCAAGCACCGTCTCCAGCTGTGATTCCCTTTCATTGTCTTCTTTAAAAAATTATTCATTTATTTGTATCTTATGTTCATTGGTGTTTTGCTTACATGTATGTCTGTGTGAGAGTGTTGGAGCCCCTGGAACTAGAGTTATAGTCACGGCCATGTGGGTGCTGGGAATTGAACCCTGTCCTCTGGAAGAGCAGCCAGTGCTCGTAACCACTGAGCCATCTCTCAGCCTCCCCACCCCCGTTTCTTTAACAAGCACTTTAGGGAACATTGTTGTTGAGCTGTTTCCTCCACAGTGGAATATTTCTTCATGAGATGACCAATAAGGGGGTTTATAAAATTCACAAGAGGCCGCCACCGCCGCTGCCACCTCCGCTGCCAAAACATCTACAGGTGTGCCTTCCAGGTCAACTGCTGCCACTGGCAGCAATCAAAGACTCCAGCAGACACAAAATCAAGTAGATGAGGTGGTTGACATCACAAGAGTCAATGTGGACAAGGTGTTAGGACGAGACCAGAAGCTCTCGGAGCTAGATGGTTGGGCAGATGCACTGCAGGCAGCTGCCTCAAAGTTTGAAACAAGTGCTGCCAAGTTGAAGAGAAAGTATTGGTGGAAGAACTGCAAGATGTGGGCGATAGGGATCAGTGTCAGGTGATTATTGTCCTCATCATTATCGTGTGGTGTGTCTCTTATAAAGAACAGACGAAACTGAAGCCCAGTGGTCAGGATCTTTCTACTAGAACCTGCTGGGTTATGGAGCTTACCTATTGTTTGTTTGTTTTCTTTCCAAGTGATTATTTTTGTTAGTTTACATACAGTTTAGTGCCTAGAAAATGTGCCTTTGTTTTTCATATACACTGGAGGTGTGAACTACCCTGCCCACATTTTGCACACAGTGCCTTTACAGATTTATGGACTGGGAAAGAGAACGTGTGTGTTTCAGAGCGCTGAAATCTCGGTGGATGTTGACACTTGATGACTTGTTGTGGATTCTAGGAGGGGGGTTTTGTTCAAGGCAACTGTCCCCACATCTGACATCATCTTCAAAACCACATTTTAAACCTTTGGGTAATTAGATTCCCAACTTGGACCTTCCAAGAAGAACACTACTACATAACAGAAATCAGTGACAATAGCAGGGAGTGCCTTATTTTGATAACTGGGTAACTTCATTAAGACTATCCTCCATTTGTAAGCACTGCTGATTCCCGCTGTATTCACTGCTGGTGAAGAGCTTATGCTCCTATGTTAGATATGAAGATGTTTACTTTCTTGTTCTTGTATATTACTTCTAAAATAGTATTTTAATCAGAAATAACTCTTTAAGGAGTTTTTATAGAACGATGATCAAAGTTTCTATTTTTCTAAAAGTTAAATACAAATAAATTGTCCATAAGTTTGCACCTAATAGATAAATTCAAATAAGTGGCAAATGTAACTCCAGGTGCCTTTTAAGAAAAAACGTTAATACTGTGTGAGCGAGCCTTCAACGTCTTGATAGTCTGTCCTAGAATGCTGTAGAGAAGGCTGTTCATTCTGACTTGGTTTCTTTGCTAGAGCTATGCAGGTGGGCTCACATCACACCTATAGCCAAGGTATTTAGCAGTTTGTAGACTGAGCTCGGCTGCGGACTTTAGTGCGATGTGAACAGCAGCTGTGCAGCCTCACCAAGGCATCAGTCTGCACAGAGAGTTCCAGAAGGCTATGTACTCATCCTCTGTAGTATGCTTGAGGTGAGCCGTCGGTCACTCCTAGAGGATAGCTGACCAGAGGTGCCTGTTGCTCTTAGAATGTAGCCATTGCTGTCTGAGACAATTTCGCTGTTTATATGAGACTTTCATCAAGGCTTGGTTCAAAGACTGGAATTCAGGCATGGGTGAAATTGAGGAAGTGGTGAAGGGCAGGCTGCTTGCCCCAGTGGCAGTGGCACTAGAAAGCCCTGAAATCTGTGGTGTGTGTGTGTGTGTGTGTGTGTGTAGCAGCATTACTCAAGATGTCATAGAATCTGGTTCTCATATTTATTTATTTATTTATTTATTTATTTATTTATTTATTTATTATCTGTTCCCCTAACATTACTAAAACAATACAGATGTTGAAGATACGCCTTGCCACATCAGCCTAGGGCCTCTGTCCTGGTCTGACCTCACAACTTTGGTGCTGTCTCCTCATATTCTGTACCATGTCACTGTATTGGCTCCTGTATTAACACAGTAATACCTCGCTTCTCTGTGCATTTAGCTGGGAATGTTCACTATGGTGACCAGAATTAAGTTGTTTATTAACATGAAAAAAAAATGCACAAGAACGTTCTAGATCCTCAGTTCCTCTTGAGCATTGCATGAGCAGAAGCCATTGCTGGGGAGAGGAGACTCTTGGCAAGTAGTGTGGCGAGCACAGGTGACTGCGGCCTTGCTGAGTCATCGCTCACTCTATAGTGGACTTTTTTTTTTTTTGTGGTGAATTTTTTTTAAAACAATATTTTATATTTACGTATGTTTTATCTGCATGTGTATGTCTGTGCACCACTTGTGTGTCCGGTGCCCCCAGAGACCAGAAGAAGGATTGGATTTCTTGGGACTGGAGTTACAGGTGGTTGTCAACTGCCAGGTAGATTTGGGGAATTGAACCCATGTTCTCTGGAAGAACAGCCAGTGCTCTTAACTGCCCAACTGCTTCTTCAGCCTCTTGGGGTGGGCTGATCGGTAGTAAAGCTACCTGAATTGTCCATGTGCTTGTAAGTCACCCCTCACCCACTCACCCATGCTCCTTTAAGTAACTCCAGGAAACTGGCTGGCTTGCTAAGCCAGAGGTGGGTGTGATTGTTTGTTTGGTCACTGGTGCCCTGTCTGGGGCGAACAAACACTTGTGGGTCCCCAGGAAAAGTATTTGTTGGTAGCAAGTACTTACAGGTCAAATACAGGTCTCAGTATTTTACACATCTTTGTTAATTTACTTCCTGTTGCAGAGGGAAAAACTAACCCGACCCCACTTACAGAGGAAGAAGTTGAGCTGGAGTAAGGTTAAATGTTGTGTCACAGGGATAAGGTAGCCCAGTATGGATTTGTACCTGAAGAACTCTTCAGCTCTGCCACCTTTTCTGATTTTGCTAGTTTGGGGGTACTCTAATGGTACCCTAAGAATGTCTAGTGTCATTTTAAAAAGTTATTTTATAGAATGTGCACAAGTGTTTGACTGCACATACGTCTGTGCAGTATAAGTGTGCCTGTTCCCAGAGGAGATCGGAAGAGGGTGTCATATCCCTTGGAACTGGAGTTAGAGATGTTATGAGCCACCATGTGGGTGTTGGGAGTTCCATACAAGAGCAACAAGAGCTTATAATCATGGAAAAATCTCTCCATCCCCCAGTGTCTAGATCCTTAAAATAACACCTGTGCTAACATGTTGTTGAGATAATTAACCCTAAGGAATTATTATTCCTCTTTGTTGTTGTTAATTTTTTTTGTTGTTTGTTTGTTTTTTCAAGACAGGGTTTCTCTTTGTAGCCCTGACTGGTCTCGAATTCACTTTGTAGATCAGGCTGCCCTCTGCCTCACAGAGCTCCACTTGCCTCTGCCTCCGGAGTTCTGAGATTAAAGATGCATACCACCATTGCCTGCCTTCCTTCAGGAATCTTATCCTGGGAGAAGGAAAAGGCTGAAGCCTGGTGCCATCCAGGGGAGGAGCTTGTCTCCAGAAACAGATTTCACATGGTTCTGTGGAGAGACCAGAGTCTAGACAGTAGTGATGGGCAAGGCCTCACCTGGACCAGGTTGGCTGAGTTGTCATACATCTTACTTCTACTTAAACCTGAACAACATGGGCTGGTGAGGTGGTTCAGCTGGTAAGAGCACCCAACTGCTCTTCCAAAGGTGCAGAGTTCAAATCCCAGCAACCACATGGTGGCTCACAACCATCCGTAATGAGATCTGACTCCCTCTTCTGGAGTGTCTGAAGACAGCTACAGTGTACTTACATATAATAAATAAATAAATCATTAAAAAACAAAAACCTGAACAACATGTCCCCAAGATGGACTTGGCAGTGTGGGAGGGATGAACAGGTGGTGAGTGGGAGGGCTCTGCACTTCTTTGTTCCTCTTCCCAGTGTGGCCACAATGAGTCAATTTCCCTTGTCTGACTTTTACTATTAATTGGATATTTAATAAACCTGTTGAGGAAGGGTCGTTGGCCTGGTTTGTTAGTGCTGCCAGGACCCAGGCTCTGACTTGGACAACTTTAAAAACTCTAACAACAATTCCAAGGGGAAGAAACAGGACTCAATCAAGTATCACATGTAAACTAGAAACCTTGGCACCCATGAAAGGCGACACAAACCAGGCTAAGGAGAAGCTTGGCATTCTCTGCAGATTCGCATATCTCCAATCTACTGATGAAAGAATCGATCCAGAACAAGGAGGGGACTTTCTACCTTCCGTTGGGCAAGTTCAGAGTTCCAACTTCCTGTAAAGATTCCATGAATGGGCACTTTGCTTAAGAATGACAGTCAGTCCCTGCAGCTGCCCCTCTGAAATGGCAGTACACCTTTCTACAAACCTTTGAGCAACAATTTGGCAATTGTAACAGAGCTGTAAATTGGTCTGTGATCCTTTGAGGGAGTGATTGCGCTCCTGCTCCTAGGAAAGTAGGGGGTGGAGAGGCTACACAGAGGTGCCAAAATTAGTATGCTTTATAGCAGAAGTTGGAAACAGCCCCAAGTTCTGACCATAAGAAAATTCCTTCACTCTCTAGAACAGGCCAGCATGGTGAGAATCAAGGAACACATTTAAATGGCCAGGCTGTGTGCTATATTGACATGTACAAATAGAGTAGAAATAAAAGGAGTCTGGACTTCTGAGTTACGACGACATAAAAAGACATAGTCCTTGATTGAATGTTCTTGAGTTCTTATTTTTGTTTTCCACACTAGAAGTTGATTGACCCCCACGCACTGTGCATGCTAGGCAAGTGTTCTTCTACTGAGCTATATCCTCAGCTTTGATTAACCTTTTTGGAAAAAAAAAATAGTTTGACAGACTTATTTAAAACTTTACAAGTGTCCTCAGTGGTTCTTTGCCTAAGGATATAGCGTATAAACCACATGTTTTTAAATTATTGTCGAGTTTTCATATATGAATATATTATACATTGGGCAACTTTCGGCCAGCCTGCCCTCCTCCCTTTTCATACCCTCCCCTTCCCAGTTAGTTTCCTTTCTTTCCCTAGACACTTTCACTTTTACTTTATTTGGCTGTGGGAGGGCAATGCCAGAGCTCTTCACTTTCTTCTTTGAGGCAGGGTCTCTCACTGGCAGGCCAGGAAGCCCCAGGGAACCTCCTGCCTCCACCTTCCCAGCACTGGAATTACAGAAGCTAAACCACTGTGACCAGGCTTTTTAAGTGGTGCCAGAGATCAAACTCCAGTCCCCAAGCTTCCATGGCAACCACATCACTATGGAACCACCCCCCTAGCCCTTGACTCTACTTCCCTGTTTCACATAGATGATTTTATGCAACTATGTCAAATCTAGGAGCTACAAGCAGGAAAAGGCATGTTGTTTGTCTTTCTGAGATTGCTTAATCCACTTAATAGGATTATCTCCAGTTATATCTATTTTCCTAAAAATAACACAACGTCATTGTCTTTTTTTTTTTTTTAAGATTTATTTATTTATTATATGTAAGTATCCTGTAGCTGTCTTCAGACGCTCCAGAAGAGGGCTCCAGATCTCATCACGGATGGTTGTGAGCCACCATGTGGTTGCTGGGATTTGAACTCAGGACCTTAGGAAGAACAGTCAGTGCTCTTACCTACTGAGCCATCTCGCCAGCCCCATCATTGTCCTTTGTGCCTGAAAAACAATTGCATTTTGTGTGTACATACTATGCTTTCTTTGTCCATTCCTCTGACAGACACCCGTGTTGGTTGCATAGCTACCGTCAACAGTGCTGCAGTAAACAGCAGTGTGCAGGAATTTTTTTGCCATGTTGACTTGGAGGCCCTTGGGTCAATGTTGAGGGTGGTACAGCTAGTTCATATGGCAGATACCTTTTTAGTGTTTGGAGAAAACATGATGGCTGTGTGTGCACGTGTGTGTGTGTGTGTGTGTGTGTGTGTGTGTGTGTGTGTGTGTATCAGAGGACAACTTTGGGTGTCTGTTTTTGTCTTTCACCTTATGTGAGACAGCATCTCTTGCTGTTTACTGACCTGTAAAGGGTTCTCTTGTCTCTTCTTCCCACCTCACCATAGGAGCTCTGGGTTTATAGATACGTTATCACCACAGCTGGCTTCATGTAGGTCCTGGGGATCCAAATTCACAGCCTCACACTTGCACTGAGTTATCTCTCTAGCTCCTCTATGGGTATTTTTTTTTAAAGGAAAATGTTTATTAGGAAAAAAACATTGAAATAGTATTATGACAGTATAAAAACTCCAAAAATACCTTAATTACTATTTTAAGGAATGTTAAGCAAAGAATATTAAAAATAATGTGATGAAGGCTGGGCGGTGGTGGTGCACGCCTTTAATCCCAGCACTTGGGAAGCAGAAGCAGGCGGATTTCTAAGTTTGAGGCCAGCCTGGTCTACAAAGTGAGTTCCAGGACAGCCAGGGCTATACAGAGAAACCCTGTCTTGAAAAAAAAATATGAAATTTCATCTTTGGCATGAATTGTTCAATTGAAAGAAACTAGAAGGAAATCATAGGAGTGAGAAAGACAATCTATGTAGTCTTTAGTACATACGGAATTTTAAAAAATGAATAATATGTCATTACTTTTATAATTGGGGTTATAAAGTTACTTTAGAAAATGAAAAAACCAACATAGCCAGGAGTTCCTGATGCAGGAGGATTGCTACTAGTCCAGGTCAGCCTGAGCTACACAGCAATATTACTAGTAGGATGATTTCTTGCCTAACTCTACCTACCAAACATTAACCATTAGTTTATTCAAGATTTCTGGAATGTCTATCAATTTGACTGGTAAAGGAACACCTGGTCCAAGACTGTGTGGGCCAGGATCAGTCAAGTCAGAGGGGTGGGGCGAACAAGCAAGTCACTGTCTATAGTTCAGTAAGAGAGCAGTGAATTATTTCATCTGTTTTTCTGAGCATTTCTTTGCATCTGCTATGTTCCCTTTTATTATAATTACATCTCTCTCTCTCTCTCTCTCTCTCTGTGTGTGTGTGTGTGTGTGTGTGTGTGTGTACTTGAGTGTGCACCCACACATGCATAACATGTCTTCGGAGGACAGCCTATGGGAATCTGTTTGCCCCTTCCAACAAATGGGTCTGGAGGACTGAACTCATGTTGTCATTCAGTCTTAGTGGCAAGTGACTTTACCCACCTAACCATTTTGCAAGCCTTTACTATTGTTTTAGAATGCACTATTTTGCTTTCAAACATGTTTTACTGCCAAGCAATGCCCAGTGTTATGCCAGCAACAACCTCTTGTTTATCCAAGGTCCTAAGTACATCCTTTTCCTTATGCCTGTTTTAATTGGCATGCTATTGTCCATTATGACCTTGGGAGTGACAGTCTATGCTTACAGACATACACATGTCTATACCATGTTGGTTCTATGATGCTCTTGTGATGGTGGGATTGCCTAAAAGCACATTTCCCAGAGCACATCTCCCTGTGGGGAACAACTTCTGACAGTGATCAAAGTATTCTAGTTGGGAGTTCTATGTGGAATTTCACACGAATGTGCTGTGCAGTGCATTCCACCCAGAAAAATGCAGGTCTGCAAGTCCTATTGCACTCTTACATCCCCACCCTCCTACAGATGGCCATACCATACCGAGATAATTTGTATTTCTAAGCCCACGCAGGGCCAGGTAAATCACTCCATTGCTTCTGGGGCTCTGTTGACCATGAATGACCTGTCAGTATTCATGATATACATCATATGCTTAATTCCAGGTTAGCAATTCAAATCAGGTCTACTTTGACTAATAGAACTGCCAATGTCCATTGGGCTAGCCTGGGGTGGGTGCTCAAGTACTACGCTGTTTTGAGAGATTTGTGCCTGGAGTTAACACTGTATGATTTACAAAGTCCACAAGCACTTGAGGAGGAGGGCTGGATGCTTGGCCAAGACGCTTCCATCTCCAAGATCAGATTCATTGTAGGGGGATCTGGTTTTCTATCAACTTTGGTGACTTACCAGCCTGCACTGAGCACAAAGTAGGAGTTAGCTAAATGATTCTCCAAATGAACATCAAATCAGATTGTTATCAGGAAGCATGCACACAGTGTTCCAGCTGAGGGGAGAGGTCCAGAAGACACACACAGTGCCCAGCCGAGGCGAGAGGTCCCAAAACCTCTTTTCTGTCACACACACAAAAAAAGAACCAGGAACAGGATTCTTTCATTTTCCTAAGTTGTAGTAGTACAGGAGGTTAGGAGGGATCTGGTGGAGAAAAAGATCAGAGGGAGTCCTTAACCAGTCTTCCGGCTATTGTTGTATAGAGCATAGATATCCAAGAAGCAGGTCTATTGAGCCCCTGTTATTTGTTGCACAGACACCAAGACGCAGGTCTGTTGACCCCTTCTTCTAGAGATAATGCGATGGAGGGTCTGGTCTAGGAGCTGGAGTCATCCACGGGAAACTGACAACTGGGGCTGCCCCAGACTCCTTCCTGACCTTTAGATTCTCTCTGAAGGATTTCCAAGATATCAGGTTCAGTGTATGCTTTCGGTACAAGACCTCCCCCTCCCCCAGGTCAGAAAGGAGGGTGGTTCAGTCTTGCTGTTCTGGCTTCTTTGACTTCCTGCTTGTTCCTAGCAGGAACCTGTCTCTCTCAAATGAAAGGAAGCAAGGTTGGGTCAGGTCTTCAGGTTGCTCCTGGAACTTGTCTGGAGTGCTGTAGGCTTCTTGAAAGCATTCTGCAGGGTGTGGTTGGTTTGCTGGTTGGTTTTCTCTGTACCTTTGCTGTTCTGGAACTCACTCTAGAGACTCTCCTGGTTTGGAACTCAGAGATCCACCTGTCTCTGCCTCCTCAGTGCTGGGATCAAAGGCGTGTGCCACCACCACTGAGCCTTGTTTTGTTTTGTTTTTAAAGGGTTTTTAAAGCTATGTGGCTTTGGTTTACCTGGACCTCAGACTTGATCCAACATTACACAGGATCTCTTAGAAATGAAATAAGAAGGCTGAGCTGCATTTCAGAATGAGGAGATTCTTCAATGTAGCATGTCATCATTGCATACAGCACACACTCACACATGTACCTATTGAGCAATTAAGCAATTTCCTCACTGTGCAAACATCATTGAATATCCTTATCCAGCTGAGGCAAGATAGGTCAGTCACTTGTCAAGGCCTCTTTGTGCTATCAAAAGATGTACAGCCAGGCGGTGGTGGCCCACGCCTTTAATCCCAGCACTTGGGAGGCAGAGGCAGGTGGATTTCTGAGTTCCAGGCCAGCCTGGTCTACAGAGTGAGTTCCAGGACAGCCAGGACTACGCAGAGAAACCCTGTCTTGAAAAAAACCAAAAAAAAAAAAAAAAAAAAGTACAAATGAAGTGTTTGCTGCACAGATAGGAGTTGAGCTCTCCAGCACCCACATAAAAGCCAGGTGAGTATTGTGGGTCACTTATAGTCTAGCACTAATTGATGAATTCTGGGCTCAATAAGAGACCCTTGTATCAGTAAATAGTGTGATTAAGGCAGACACCAGATGTCAAAATTTGGCCTCCACATGCATATACTTACCCACATGTGTACCCACACACATTTAAACACACATAGGTGCATACATGGCACATACAAATGCAAAAAAGGGTGAAGTAAGATGTACAACTCAGTTGGTGGTAGAGCAGCAAATTTTTTACAAGAAAATGAATGCATCCTAAAATAACAAGGGAGTAAAAATGGCAGTGTATGACCCTTACCACATATTTACATCACTATTATCAAGCAATGTACATAATCACATGCACTACAGTTTGATACAACTGGCAGCATAGTAGGTAGGCTTACTGACACCAGCATCTCCACAAATGTGAGTGTCATCTGTTGTCCCCTACATCACTAGGTGACAGAAAATTTTTAGCAGCACCATAATCTTATAGAATATTCTCCCTCTCTCTCTCTCTCTCTCTCTCTCTCTCTCTCTCTCTCTCTCTCTCTCTCACACACACACACACACACACACACACACACACACATACACACATACACAAAATGTATTAAGCTTTTTCTCTGTTGTTGGACTTTGATGGAGAGCTTTTTGCCTGTATCAATTTTATAATGAGCATCTTTTGGTGTAGATGTTGGTTTGTATTTTTAAGCACGTTCTTGGGATAAACTTTGCATGTGCAATGAATGAGTCACATATAGAAACACATCTTGGCTCTTGTTTTGTGCTGCCAAATTACTTCTCAGCAAATTTTTGTGATTTAAAAAAAAAAAAAGCAGTTGCTGCATACTCCTTAGTATCCCTGCCGTTGATGTCACTAGAGCCAGAGAGGAGTGCTGCCCTGCAGATCCCTGGTCAGCTGCCTCCCCACTCAGGAGCAAAGCTCTGCACTCTGCAGTGAGGGTTTGTGAACCTGCCGATGCTACATCCAAATAATCACAGTAGCAAATTAATGTCTAATTCTATTCTAAATGTTCTTTGGATTTGATAATCAGGTTCCAGCAGAATGTGTCAAAGGTGGGATGCCTTCTGTTCACTGAAGGCATGTCCCTGGAGGAGATACTGGGGCTCTGGCTTCTTCTTCTGTCTTCCATCCCTAGCCATGAGCTGAACAATCTTCCTCTGCTTCATGTCCTTACCATGGTGTATTATCTAAGCAAAACTCCTTCTGCTGCCAGTTTTCTCTTGTCACATTAAGGTGGCCCAGACTCCACGACACTTCAAAGGCCAGCTAGAATGATGTCTGCCACCATGCCAACCTGCAGTGACTCTCTCTGTTGCTCCTGTCTAACCTGTAGATTCATGACTCTGCTTCTTCTCACATGCCTCTTTATCCCTCCTACACGGACCATTACTCCAGAGGTCCAAAATCTCCCAGCTTTGAGGGACTGACAAATATGTTGACACACAATGCCTCTAAAATAAGATTGTGACCAAAAAAGGGGGCAGAGTTGAGGAGATGACTCAGTAAGCTGAGTGACCTGAGTTATCGTGTAAAAAGCCAGGAGTTGTGATGCCAGCACTCAGGAGGTGGATGGGAAGAATCATGGGTTCTGCTGGCAGCTCCTCTTGTTGAATCAGTGAGCTCCAGGCTCAGTGAGAGACCCTGTCTCAATAAATGAGGTGGAGAGGGATTGAGGAAGACACCTAGTGTCAACTCTTGGCTCTCCCAAACACAGTTGTGCATGCATATGAATATACACAAGTGCACATACATGCATTACACGCACACACACACACACACACACACGCATGCACACACACACGCACACACGCACACACTCACACACAGGAAGATGTGAACCCTCATAAAGAACGTGAGAAAAAGGAGTCAAATCAGTTATGATGAGGCTGAGAGAACATTGAACCATCTGGGGAAGGGGCTTTTGCACATCCCAGAATGAAATGAAGGCAAACTCTTGACCTAGGTAAAATTTTCAGAAACCATCAACATACCGAAATAACAGCCACAACTGGCACCTTCCAGTTAGGAGATGCCCACTGCCACCACACAGTGACTCTGTCTTGCTCTAAAGTAACCTACAGCTTCACAACTCTGCTTCTTCTTTGTGCTTCTATTTCCCCCGCCTACATGGTCCCTGGCTTTTCACCTGAAAGTATTGAGGGTTGCTATAGCAACCAAGAATAAGACTGCTGACATTCAGGTAGTTTGTCTGGGCCAGTCACCTTGCTTGGAAAACAACTTGTGTGAATTAGTCACAATTTCTTTTCTTTTGTTTTGTTTTCCCTGTTTCCTTCTGTGTATTTTTAAAGTCCTGTACAGCACAAGATTCTTGAGGAAACAGTCGGATTATCTTTAGATCCTAGGTTCTAGGATAGCAGTGGCTTAAAAATTCAAGCAGAGAGCCGGGCATGGTGGCACATGCCTTTAATCCCAGCACTTGGGAGGCAGAGGCAGGTGGATTTCTGAGTTTGAGGACAGCCTGGTCTACAGAG
>NC_034590.1:122039048-122040438 GCF_900095145.1 Mus pahari | reverse complement strand
TAGCCCTGGCTGTCCTGGAACTCACTCTGTAGACCAGGCTGGCCTCGAACTCAGAAATTCGCCTGCCTCTGCCTCCCGAGTGCTGGGATTAAAGGCGTGTGCCACCACGCCCGGCTTCAAAGCAACTCTTAACAAAAGAAAGCATTTAACTGGGGACTTGCTTGAGAGCTTTACATCCTGATCTGCAGAAAGGTAGAGGGAGAAACACTGGGCCATAAGTGGGCTTTTAAAACATCCAAGCCCATACCCAGTGACATACTTCCTCCACCAAAATCACACCTACTCCAACAGGGCCACACCTCCTAGTCCTTCTAAAATAGTGCGACTCTCTGGTGACAGAGCATTCAAATCTATGAGCCTATAGGAGCCATTCTTATTTAAACCACCACAGTTTGTAAATCTCTATAAATGTTCTTATCATTACATACTTTCATGCACTCAGACCTCATGATGAAAGTACTAAGAGTCGTTCCAGTTGACTTTGTATATTTAGGGACTGGGGAGCTCTCAGTTGATGGAATGCTTGCTTCCCATTCATGAAGTCCCAGGAGGAATAAACAGAGCATAGAGCCCATGCTTAGATTTTAGCACTTGCAAGATATGAGTCAAGAGGATCAGGCGTTCAAGGTCATTGGCTATGTAGAGTTCCAAATTAGCCTGGGCTACATGAGATCCTGTCTTTATAACAAAAACAGGACCAGTGAGATGGCTCAGCCATTAGTGCACTTACCACCAAGCCTGCTGAGCAGAGTCCAATTCCCAGGATCCACATGGTTAGAAGGAGAGAATCAAGTTTTCAAGATATCCTCTGATTCCCACATACATGTCACAGTATGAGAACACACACACACACACACAGAGAGAGAGAGAGAGAGAGAGAGAGAGAGAGAGAGAGAGAGAGAGAGAAAAAAAAAAAAAAAAAAAAAATTCAAGCAGATGCCTTCTTTCTGTAGGGTTTTGGTTTTATCACAGCTCAGTCAATACAGGCAGTGGGCTAATACTTCCTGTTCATGTACTTACTTATTACACTCAGACTAAAATCCTCATCTAGAAAGGCTAAAAATGGAGTCCTGAAAAAGAGAAACCCCTTCCCAGGTGCTGTGGCTTCTAAGCTTGGTTTTTAAGAACTGAGGAGATTTTTTTTTTTATAACATGGTCAAGTGATTCTGGCCAGTAGAGGCTATGCCACACATGGAGGAGGCTCAGACTGTAGCATCCTTCCTGCAGTGGAGTGCTGCCTTCCCTGCCTTCCCTCACTCCCAGCCGTTAAACTCTGTGTAAGGCTGCTTCATGGTTCAGTACTTTGAATCTGAGTCTTAGTCACTGTTCTATTGCTGTGATGAGACATCATGATCAAAGCAACTCTTTTTTTTTTTTTTTTTTTTTTTTT
>NC_034590.1:122036066-122037578 GCF_900095145.1 Mus pahari | reverse complement strand
CACACACACACACACACAGAGAGAGAGAGAGAGAGAGAGAGAGAGAGAGAGAGAGAGAGAGAGATGAAATAAGTAAAATAAAATAAATACTCAAAAACAAAAAATTGCATACATTTAGTTTAGACTACTTTGAGCATTTTTTTTTTAATTTTTGTTGTTTTTGTTTCTCTTTTGGAATCAGAGTCTCACTATGCAACCCAGGCTGACTTTGAACTTGTAATCCTCCTGCCTCAGCTTCCTGAATGCTAGGATTACAATCCTATGCCTATGTGAGAATATTGGTTTCTTTAAAAACAGAAATGTTATATAAATATGTTTTTGTTTTAATCCCAGGCATGGGATATGGGGCTGCTTCAGTTTGTCCACAGCAGCAGAGTATGATTTGTCTCATGCCCTGACTGAGGTGTGATTTGCCAGCTGCAGCTAGTTTTTGCAAGTGTATGATATTTGGAAGTCTGGGGAGTCTTGAGAAGGTATATAAATTCAAGGGTCCTGAGAGGGATGCAAAAGCCCTGAGAGGGGTGCAGCTGCTGACTGCTGACTGCTGGCTGCTGGCTGGCTGCTGACTGGCTGCTGGTTGCTGGCTGCTAGCTGCTGGCTGGTTACTGGCTGCTGGCTGCTGGCTGCTGGCTGCTGACTGCTGGCTGCTGGCTGCTGGCTGCTGGCTGCTGGCTGCTGACTGCTGGCTGCTGGCTGCTGACTGGCTGCTGGTTGCTGGCTGCTAGCTGCTGGCTGGTTACTGGCTGCTGACTGCTGGCTGCTGGCTGGTTGCTGGCTGCTGGCTGCTTGTGGCTAGTTCCTGGTTGGAGATATCCTGACAACAAAGATCAAATTTGTCTCAAGAAACTCAACACTCCTAATCAGCAGAAAATAGTTTAATGAGATAGACATCCCCTTTCCCCTCTATCCTTCTTTCTTTCCAACCTAATGTTGGGAGGTTGGGAGGAATTAGGGTTGAGAAAGGAGGTAGGAAAAGGAACCCATAAGGTAGTCAAAATCTGTCCACATATGCTTCCACACCAAGTGCCTTTGAACTTTGATTCATGTGTTCAGTGCCTTCTTGCCATTTCCATTGGAATATCTTAACCTGATTCACACGTCCAAGCCTGAATTTCCTGTTTCCTTCCTGCTCCTAAATACATTCCTTTTCTTTGTCTTTCTCATTTCCTCATTGTTATAAACACTGTTGGCTTGATAAGCTGAGCCAAAGAAGAGCCATTTTTTAAACCAACCACACACTTTGTTTCAGTACCAAGTCCAAGTGCAGCTAGTTTTACATCGAGAAACAAGTGTCACTTCCTTCTGACTGCAAGGCTGCACTCCTACCCAAGCTGGGCTTGCTTGTCTTGATTCCTGCAATTGTCCAATGTCTGTCTAGCCTTCCTGCTTTTATCTATATTTGAATCCATCCTATCTGTTTTCTATAGAGAGACTGGACAGATAGGCGCACGTGCGTGCATGAGAGAGAGAGAACAAGAGAGAGAGAGAGGGAGGGAGGGAGAGAGAGAGAGA
>NC_034590.1:122012999-122035711 GCF_900095145.1 Mus pahari | reverse complement strand
CATGTGGTTGCTGGGATTTGAACTCTTGACCTTTGGATGAGCAGTCGGGTGCTCTTACCCGCTGAGCCATCTCACCAGCCCAATCCTTCCACCTTTTTTAAGTGGTCTTCCCCCTCTACCTAGTACAGAGTGGCCTTTCTTTTCCCAAGTCATTTCTCCTTCTACCAGGCAGGCCATAGAGATCCAACTCACATTGCCGTTTCACTGGTCCCTAAGCTCATTCCTGAACTAGATTTGTGTGTGGCTGTTCCTTCTGCCTAACACCTGATCCCTGTTTCCTTTTCAGCCATCTGCTCACAAGTTGGACCACACTTCTTCAGATGCTCCCTCCTTGAAGACCACGCTTCCTAGGGAAGAGTGACAAACCCAGTAACCTCATCTTCAAACAAGAGAGCCAGTCACTGTGCCTGCTGCACAGGGCCCTTGGCACTTGGCCTCCTTGTTTTCTCCTTGCAGGATTTGAAATAATTTCATTGTTCTGTTTTTACTGCATATTTAGCCCTCTGTCACTGAAGATGAACTAGAAACATCATGAGCATGGTTTTATTTGGTGTCATATCTTTGATATATACTCAGTATAATTGATTTGAGGAACGAAAACATAACAAGGGACAGTGAGATGGCTCATTGGCTAAAGGCACTTGTCACCAATTCTGATGAGTTGAATTCAATCCTAGAGTCAATTGTTCAAGGAGTGCTGACTCCTAAAAGTTGTCCTCTGGTCTCCATACAAGGACAGACAGGGTCATGTATTGTGTATACACATACACAAAAATTAAATTAAATTAAATTAAATTAAACCAAATCAAAGTAGGCTGGAGAGTTATCTCGACGGTTAAGATCACTTGTTCTTGAAGAGGACCTGGTTCAATTCCCAGCACCCACATAGTGGCTTAGAACCATCTGTAACTCCAGTCTCAGGGGATATGACACCCTCTTCTGATCTCTGAAGGCACTAGGCATGTATGTAGACATTCATGCAGACAAAACAGCCATGGATATAAAATGATAACATAAATAAACCTATAATTTTTTTTAAATCAAAGTGAATAACTACAACAGGAGCTCATAAGAACAACAAAAAAAGGAGCCAATGGATATAAATGGATACTCAAATGACTTATCTTTAAAAAGTTAAACAATTTAAAAAGGTTAAATGAAATTTTATCAAGTTCTATTACACCTATCAGATTTGGTAGTATGTACAGGTTTGGGCCTAGACTGGGCCACAGTCTTGACAAGCAGGTAATGGGAGGAAAATGAAGTGCAGAGCTTTTAGGGGTTGCTTGACCATCTGTCTCGGTCTCTCTGGCTATGGTATACAACAGTAAAGTGAATTGGCCCAGAGTTAGTAGTTAGATGCCACAATACTCAGTTATCAATGTATTAGCCAAACACTCAAACTCAGCTGCTCAATTCTTTTAAGTCAATTGCTTTGGGAATGGGATTGCTTGGTGGTTGATTAAATATCCCCTGATTTCTTCCTGAAATGCATGCATGCATGCACAGTTGCCCTTCTTTGGGTTTAGGCAGTTCCTGAGTTATTACGCCAGTTTGGTAAAGCGTGAACACATTTCCTTGTTAGCTATTATTCATAACTCATAAAACACAAAACCATAAATTTCTCATAAAACAGGGCCATTAAAATGTACTGGGGCTGAAAGAAAGATTTGGTAAAAGGTCAAGAACCAATTCAGACATGGTCACGTGCGCCTGCAAACTCAACACTTGGGAAGTAGAGACAGGAGGATCAGGAGTCGTCGTTAACCTCCTTGGCTACAAAGTGAACACAAGGACAGCCCAGGCTACAGGAGACCCTGTCTCAAAAGAATAAATCTGAAAGAATTAATGAATAAGAAACAATAACAACATAGGTTGGCCAGACTTCACGGCCAGTAAAGCACTTGCTTCACATACATACGAACTAAGTTCCAGCCCAAGATCACATATAAACACATAAGGCAAATGCGAAGAATGAAGTCTACAAAGTTCTTCTGACATCCATGTGCACAGCCATACACATCACACATCCACAGCAATAAGTAAAACTCACAAGCAAAATAAATAAAAAAAGGCCTATAGTTAATAAGTCAAGATTTCCAAAGATAAACTCACACAAAAATTGCAAGCAAATAGATTCTAGACTGCTCACTATTGTGCTATTTGTAACAGTAAGGATATCAATCATATATAAATAATAGTTTAAGTCCTCACAAGTTGGAGGACTTATCATTTCCCAGAAAGAATCCTAAGCATTTCACATACAGCATCTCTTGTGCTTTCCAAGGCAACTCTGTGAGGCAGTAGCTGCCATCCTTCATCCTTTCCTCATGGCTGACAACCTTCCCAGAGATGCAGAGCCACAATCACTGTCAAACTGGACAAAATATATAAAACCATTGTTGGGCATCATGAGTAAACAGCGAGAAACTGTGAACCTTGGTGGAATGGAAGCAGACAAAGTGAATCTCACTGTCCCACTGGCTTCCTCCTGAGCACACCTACAGATGCTGCAGTGACAGGGAATCCAAGCAGAGCTTGCAAAGGCTGATGCATGGCTTAGGCATCTGGGATTTGTGGGAGGGTGTGTGAGAAAGGAGAGTTCACAGAGAGGCAGTGCTATGAAGTACTTAAGTCTTCAGCCAGTGCTAAACATTTTAGCTGGTTTGAAGTGAAGCTCTGTATGCCTGACAAAGAGGAGCTATGGGCCTCACTGTGCTGGGGGTGATATAGAAACCTCTGCAAGCTAGGGTCAAAAGATCTTACTATATTCTTTTATCATTCAATTGGAACTCTAGAGAAAAAAACATGCCTTGGGCTGGTGAGATGGCTAGATGAGTAAAGGTACTGGC
Source organism: Mus pahari (assembly GCF_900095145.1). Classification (NCBI taxonomy): domain Eukaryota; kingdom Metazoa; phylum Chordata; class Mammalia; order Rodentia; family Muridae; genus Mus; species Mus pahari. Next base: position 122,032,859 of record NC_034590.1, on the reverse strand, counting down.
TGCTAACTGTGACAGCCTAACTTTCATCCTTGAGAACCCCATGGTGAGGGAGAGAAGTGACTCTTGGGATTTGTCTTCTGAGCTCTGAATGCATGCTGTGGTACATGCACATTCACACACACACACACACACACACACACACACACACACACTCAATCAATCAATCAATCGATGTAAATTTTCTTATTGGGCTTGGAGAAGTGACTTTGCAGTTTGGAGCACTTGTTGCTCTTACAAAGAACTCAGGTTCAAGTCCCAGTGTCTATGTGGTGGCACACTAGTTTTAATTGCAGTTCCAAAGGATTCATGCCCTCTTGTGACCTCATGGAGCCCCGACCATGTACATAGTGCACATACATGCATGAAAGCAAAATACACATAAAACACATTGAATAAATATAATAGAATTTGGGCTGGTGAGATGGCTCAGCGGGTAAGAGCACCCGACTGCTCTTCCAAAGGTCCTGAGTTCAAATCCCAGCAACCACATGGTGGCTCAAAACCACCCGTAACAAGATCTGACGCCCCCTTCTGGAGTGTCTGAAGACAGCTACAGTGTATATAAATAAATAAATAAATCTTTAAAAAATATATAATAGAATTTAAAATAAACAAACCTTAAAAATACATAGAAGAAAAGTCATGTATCAGAATATCAGAAGTAGAGCTGTCCTGGTCCTAAAATATGGACTAAATAGATCTTCCTAGGAAACTTAAAAATAAGCTCAAATGACTGCAGATTAGCAAACTGTTGTCTGCCTGAGAAAAATCACAACCAAATCTTTCTTTTATACCACAAGTGCAGTTTCCCCTCTCTCCTCTTCTCCCAGTTCCTCCCCCTCACCCACCCCCATCTACTCCTCATTTCTCTTCAGAAAAGGGCTGACTTCAATGGATAGCATCCAGCCATGGCATAGCAAGTTGCAGTAAGACTAGGCACCTCCGCTTCTGTTAAGGCTGGATAAGGCAACCCAGTAGGGGGAAAGGGTCCCAAAGGCAGGCAACTGAGTTAGAGACAGCTACTCCTTCCACTGTTAGGGTCCCAGAAGATGAAGCCACACGACTATATCATATGTGTGGAGGGCCAAGTTTAAACCCATGCAGGGTCCCTGGTTGGTGGTTCAGTCTCTGTGAACCCCTGTGGGCTCAGGTTAGTTGATTCTGAATCATGACCAAATCTTGACACCAAAGATTCTAGTAGTCAGAATGTCTACCATGACATGTAAACTTAGGTAGTAGAAAAAAAAATCAGAAAATAGGATCCATAACCAGATTTATGAAACAACATTAACTGACCCAGCATTGAGAGAGCACATAAAGACTTCTAAGTGGCTGTTGTGAGTATAGAAAGTAGGAACAAGTTAGCACATGGAGTAATGAGTCCCCATGGTGAGCTGCAACCACTCACTGTGGACAATGAAGAAACAAAAAACAGAACTAAGTAAACTCTAGACTGGCATACTACATCTGGAATGAAATCCAGTGGGTGGGATTTAACAGAATGGAATCTACAGAAAGAAAGTCAGTGAACTTGAGAGGAAGATTATAATTTTTAGACTGATGCTCATGAGTGTGGAGGAGACTGAGAAAAGAAAGTAAGCATTGGACAGCATCAAGCATTTTAGCATGCATCCACCTGCAATCTTAAAACATAAGGAGAGAGGGATTAGGGTAGAAAAAAATCGCCAGCATTTATGACCAGAACTGGAGATATGGCTCTGGTGATAGAATGCTTACTTAGAAAACAAGGAGCAGATAGTTTAGTTTCCAGCACCACATGAGCCAGGCACAGTGGGATTATAGGCATACATCAACACCTCAAGACCACTTTGGACTACATATTGCATTTGAGACCAGACTCCTGTCCAACATGGAAGAAGATATCCCTCCACAAAGTCTAGAAGTCTAGGGATCTCACTTACCTAGTATCCAAGGAGACCACCACCACCAAAGAACACAAGACATATCCAATAAAGACAAGACTAGATACCAACACCAAGAAACACCTCAAACCTAACTCCAGATGTTTAGACAGCAGCACAAGAATAGAAAAAGAAATATGAACAACCAAGACAGCATGCCTCCTCCAGAACCCAGTGACTGTATTACAGAAGAGTCTGAGAAGGGCAATATAGCTGAAGCCCAAGACAAGGACTTCAAAATGGCAATTATGGATATGTTCAGGGACCTTAGAGAAGTTGTAAATAAGACTTTTAAGGAAGCCATGAAAACACAAAGGAACAGTTGAGTACAATATTGAAAATATTTCAAGACATGTAAGTAAAAAATAAAATCACTAAAGAAAATCCAAACTGAAATAGAACTGAAAATGAAGACTTTAGGATATCAAACAAACCTCAGAGGTAAGCCTTGCCAACAGAGTGCAAGCCTGGGTGAGTCTCAGGTGCTGAAGACAAGGTAGAAGTAAGGAAAATATTATATCTAAGAAAATGCAGGCACAAAATATTCAGGAAATCTGAGATACTATGAAAAGACCAAGTCTACTAATAGTAGGGATTAGAAATAGGACAAGAAACCGAGGTCAAATGCACAGAAATGTTTTCAACAAAATGATAGGAAAAAAAAAAAACCTTCTCTAATCCAAAGGAGAGCTCTATCATGGTATAAAAAGCATACAGAACACCAAATATGACCAGAAAAGAAATTCCACATTACACGTAATAATCAAAACACTAAATGTATGGGACAAAGAAAGAATATTAAATGTACAGAAGCAAGAAAGGATACTAAAAGCTGCAAGGAAGGTGGGTGGTGGTAGCATACACCTTTAATCCCAGCACTTAGGAGGCAAAGGCAATCAGATTTCTGAGTTCAAGGCCAGCCTGGTCAACGAAGTGAATTCCAGGACAGCCAGGGCTACACAGAGCAATGCTGTCTTGAAACAAACAAACAAACAAACAAACAAAAAGGCTACAAGGAAAAAAGACCAAATAACATGCAAATGCAGACTCATTAGAATAACACCTGATACAGCAAGCCAATAGCCAACATCTAATTAAATGGAGAGAAACTTAAAGCAAGGCTGCCTACTCTTTCCATATCTATTCAATATAGCACTTGAAATTATAGCTAGAACAATAGGACAACTAAAGATCAAGGGGGTATGATTGGAAAGAAAGAAATTAAAGTATTATCATTCATAGATGACATGATATGATAGTATATATAAGTGACCCTAAAATTCTACCAGAGAACTCCTACAGCTGATAAACACCTTCAGCAAAGTGGCTGGATACAAAATTAATTAAAAAAAAAAAATCAGTAGCCCTCCTTCATACAAATGATATACAAACTGAGAAAGAAATTAGGGAAATATCACCCTTCAAAATAGCCACACATAATATAAAATATCTTGGTGTAACCCTAACCAAACAAGTGAAAGACCTACATGATAAGTCTCTGAAGAAAGAAATTGAAAAAAGTGTCAGAAGATGGAGAGATCTCATATGCTCATGGATTGGTAGGATTAATATAGCAGTGTTATTTGTAATAGCCAGAAACTGGAAACAACCTAGATGTCCCCCAACTGAAGAATGGATAAAGAAAATGTGATACATCTATACAATGGAATATTATTCAGCTGTTAAAAACAATGACATCATGAAATTTGCAGGCAAATGTATGGAACTAGAAAAGATAGCCCCGAGTGAGGCAACCCAGACACAGAACATGTGTACATACTCACTTATAAGTGGATATTAGCCATAAGGTACAGGATAACCATGCTACAATCCATAGTTGTGGGAAGCAGGTGTGGCCAAGCCCCTGATCCCTGTTTACCAAGAACCTGAGCCTGTGCACTTGTAAGATCCTGTGCCGCCTGCCTGATGAGTCACTGGCCTATCACTGCGCGCCCTGCTTGCATGCAGGCTCCTGTTCAGAGCGTGGTGACGTGGTGACGCTGTTTGGATCCAGGAGAGGGGGGAGGGATAAGAGGCAGAAGACTGATGAAAAACAAAAACAGGATGAGCCCGAGATAAAGACGAAAGTTGTTGGAGAAACCTTTCTTGGCGTTCCTGTCATCCCCCGCCCCCTCCATCTCTGCCGGTCGGAGTGTGGGGTTGCAGCAATAGTTCCCAAGAAGTTAAGCAACATGGAAGGCCAAGGGAGGATGCTTGAATCTCACTAAGAAGAGAAATAAAATACATATCAGGGATGGAGGGAACTGGGTGGGAGAGAAGATGGGGAGACAAACAGGAGGAATTGAGTATTGGGAAGATGGAGGGAGAGAGAACTTGGAGAGAAAACTGAAATCATTGGTGGAGGGATATCTCTGGGATGAGCTAGTCTAGGACAATGGAAACTCCCAGAAATCTATGAGGGCGACCCTACCTAAGACCCCTAGCAATAGGGTATATGGAACCTGAAATAGCCACCTCTTATAACCAGGCAAGACTTACAATTGAGAAATGGGGACAATAACCTATCCACAAAACCATTTCCCTGCCTGCAAGATTTGCAGGGATAAAGATGGAGCAGAAACCGAGGGAATGGCCCATGATTGGCCCAACTTGAGACCCATGCCATGAGAGCCCACTCCTGACACTATTAATGATATTTTGGTATACTTGCAGACAGAGGCTTAGCATAACTGACATCTGAGAGGCTTCACCCAGCAGCTGATGGAAAGGATGCAGAGACCCACAGCCAAACTTTAGGCAGAGTTCAGGGACTTTTGTGGAAGAGGGAGAGGAAGGATTGAAGGAGCCAGAGAGGTCAAGGGCACCATAAGAAAACCTACAGAATCAACTAACCTAGGCCCACAGGGACTGACTGAAACGGAACCACCAACCAGAGAGCATGCATGGGATGGACCTATAACCCCTACACATATGTAACCGATGTGCAGCTTGGTCTTCACGTAGAACTCCTAACAACAGGAGTAGGCGCTATCTCTGACTCTGCAGCCTGCCTTTGGATCCCTTTCCCCTAACTGGACTAACTTGTCTATCCTCAACAGAAGAGGATGAAGCTAGTCCTACTGCAACTTGATATGTCAAGGTGGGTTGATATCTATGGGAGGCCTTTCCTTCTATGAGTTGAAGGGAAGGGAGGATGAGGGGAAGGTGAGGTGAGAGGGAGGGACTGAGAGAAAATGATGTAGGGGAAGATTGGGATGTAAAGTAAATAAATTAATCAATGAAAAAAAAGAGAATAGTATCTGACTTTTCAAAGGCGACTCTAAAAGCCAGAGGGCCTATATAGAAGTTCTACAGACTCTAAGAGATCACAGATGCCAGCCCAGACTACTATAACGAGCAAAACTATCAGACTAGATGGAGAAAGAAAATTATATTCCATGATAAAAACCAAATTTAAGCAGTACTATCCACAAAACCAGCTCTAAAGAAAGTGTTAGAAGGAAAACTTAAACAGGAAGAGAAACCACATCCAAGGAAACAGAAGGAATAAATAATCTCAGAGCAGCAAGTCAAAAGAGAGGGAAAACTCACATTGCAACATCAAAACTACAGGAATCAATAAACATTGTTTATGGATAACTCTCAATGATTGTAGTTCTCCAATAAAAAAATACAAGCTAATAGATTGTATTAGAAAACAGGATCTATCTTTCTGCTGCATCCAAGGAACGTATTTCACCATTGAAGATAGATATCCTCAGGGTAAAAGGATGAGAAAGGTATTAAAAGTCCCAAGAAGAAAGCAGGTATTGCCATTTTAATATCTGACAAGTAAACTCAAACCAAAACTAATCAGAAGAAACAGGGCAGCACACTATATACTCATCAAAGGAGAAATCTTTCAAGATGATATTACAATTCTAATTATTTATACACTAAACACAAGGGCATCCTGTTATGATGTGGGGTTTTCTCTCTCTTTTGATTTGCTGGTGTGGGATTATTTTTTCCTTGTATTTTATTGGATGTGATTACTCTTCAGATTTAAGTTTTCCTTCTAACACCTTCTGCACAGCTGGTTTTGTGGACAGTGCTGTTTAAATTTGTTTTGTTTTGTTTTGTTTTGTTTTGTTTTGTTTTGTTTTAAATCATGGAATGTTTTCTCCACCTATTATGATAGTTTTTCTGGGTATAGTAATATGAGGTGGAACCTGTCATTTATGAACATAAACCCTAAAATTCTCAATAGAAATACTTGCAAACCAAATCCAATACTATATCAATATGATTGATTATACACCATAATCAAGTTGGCTTCATCCCATCTCATTATATGCAGAAAGGCCTTAAAAAAATCCAACATCCTCTTATGAAAAAAGTTCTGAAAGACTAGGCATATAAAGGACACACCTCAAAATACTTTTAAGCAAGTCCACAGCCAACATCAACCTAAACAGAGAGAAACACAAAAACTTTCTATTAAAATTAGGAACAAGACAAGATGTCCACTCTCTCCTCACCTATTCAGTATATTACCTAAATTCTTAGCCAGAATAACTAAGACAACCAAAGAAGATCAAGGGAAAACAAACAGAAAAGGGAGAAGTCAAAATATCATTATTTGCAGATGATATGATTTTTTTTTTGAGAGAGGGTTTCTCTGTATAGCTCTGGCTGTTCTGGAACTCACTTTGTAGACCAGGCTGGCCTCAAACTCAGAAATCCGCCTGCCTCTGCCTCCCGAGTGCTGGGATTAAAGGCATGCGTCACTACGCCCGGCAGATGATATGATTTAATACACAAAAGACCTTAAAACCCCATCAGGAAACAACTACAAGTAATAAACACTCTTAGCAAAGTAACAGGATACAAAATAAACACACAAAAATAAGTATCCTTCCTATATGCAAAGACAAACAAACTGATAAAGAAACCAGGAAAATAGTGCCTTTCACAACAGCCTCAAAAAGGTCTTTTGGGGTAGCTCTAGCTAAGCAAATGAAAGACTTTTGACATTGAAGAAGACACCAGAAGATGAAAAGATCTCCCATGCTTATGGATTTGATTAATATTGTGAAAATGGCCCTCCTACCAAAAACAATCTATAGTTTCTGTGCAACCACTATCAATTATAACACAGTTCTTCTCAGAAATTTAAAAAAAAAAATTCAGGTCCAAAAGAAAACACACGCAAAGGAAAGCTAAAACCATCTTGGGGGAAACTGCTGTGCGTATCATCATCCCAGATTTCAAGCTGAATTACAGAGCCACAGTAAAAAGCAGCATGGTGTTTGCATAAAAACAGACATGTTGATCAGTGGAATCTTCCTTAAGATCCAGCTACCACTCTTAGGCATAAACCCAAAGGATGCTTCATCATACTTAAGAAGTACTTGCTCTAAAGATGAACTGAGCAAATACCTCTTGTTCAGTTATGTTCATTGCTGCTCTACTCATAATAGCCAGAAATTAGAAACAGCCTAGATGCCCATCAACAAATGGATGGTTAATGAAAATGTGGTATGCTTACAAATGGAATACTATTAAGCTGTTAAAAATTGTGAAATTAGCATTTAAATGGATGGAGCTAGAAAATAAATGTACTACTGACTGAGGTAATTTCCCCCAAAGACAAATATTGCATGTTTTCTCTTATATGTAGATGTTAGCTTCAAAGCCTTTGCATATCCATATCACCACAGAGGTTAGGTACCTAATAAGGGATTAGCAGGGAGGAGAGGATCTCTCAAGGAGGAGGAAATAGAATATATTGTTCTGGAGAGACTAAAGGGATGGGCCAAGTGAACAAAAGAAAATTTAATAAAAACTACTTAAAAATAAAACAAATTAACAAATACCACCAACGAGCAAGGAATAAAATAAGAAAAGAAATTGTCAGAAAGTTAGATATGAAGAGGCATCACTACAGAGCTTGCAGACTTAAAGGGCTCGTACGAATAACTTCATCAGCAAATTTATCAATTTGGAGTAAATGGAGAGATTCTTCCAGAAACACAACTCTGTTAAACAGAAGAAATTTAAAAACCTAACCATCTCTATATTCACCAAACAAATCTTATTCAAAATTGTTTTCACAAGGAAAATTCTGTCCCTAAATATCTTCATGGGTAAATTTTGTTATACCACGCCACACAAAGTGTTTCAGAAAACAGAGAAGGTAAAAATTTCTAAATTATGTTTTTAAATCTAGCCAAATTATGATTCAAAGTTGACAAAGATATTATGAGAAAATGAAACTAAAGACCAATACATTTATAAGTATAGACACACGGCTCTATTAGAATATCAGAAAAACCAAAGCATGGTTTTTGTTCTTCTTTTGTCTTGTTTGGCTTGGGGGATGCAGATGGGGGTGGGCACTGGGGCGAGCCAGGCCCCACAGCTCAAACACTGAGCTGTGCCCACTCCATCTCTTTTCAGCCCGTTTCCTTTAGTTTTAAAAGACAGAGTCTCATTGTACATTGTACAGCTCAAGTTGTCTTTGAGCTTGAGATCTCCCTACCTTAATTTCCCAAACAGATTATTTATGTGAGAGTGCAACTACAGCCACACCCAGCTTGTTACTTGAATTTTATATTTCACTAATTTTAAACCTTTTTTACTCAAACACACATCTAAAGTTCTGTGTCCCACAAACCTTGATATGTTGTGTTTTCACTAGCATTCAGTTAAGAAACGGGGAGATAGCCGGGCGTGGTGGCTCACGCCTTTAATCCCAGCACTTGGGAGGCCGAGGCAGGCAGATTTCTGAGTTCGAGGCCAGCCTGGTCTACAAAGTGAGTTCCAGGACAGCCAGGGCTATACAGAGAAACCCTGTCTCGAAAAACNTCGAGGCCAGCCTGGTCTACAAAGTGAGTTCCAGGACAGCCAGGGCTATACAGAGAAACCCTGTCTCGAAAAACCAAAAAAAAAAAAAAAGAAAGAAACGGGGAGATAGCTCAGTAAGTAAGGATATTTGAGGCATACACACACACACACACACACACACACACACACACACACTCACAAAATAAATAAATAATTAAATAAATAAATAAATAAATAAATAAACCTTTCTGTTAAAAAATAAGGGAGTAGAGTAGTAGAGGAGGGTACCCAGTACCAATCTCCAGTTTCTACATACACATGAACATCTGTATGTACACATGTACACACACACATACAAGAATAGAGGCATAAAACACACACCCACACAAAATAAATTAACAAGATATGGGGAGGTAGACTTTATCCTGAGAACCTAAGACAATTATTGGAAATCAATCAGCAGTTATTCAACACATTACTGCAACAGAGGAGAAATGCCATGTGACTATTTCATAATCCATTCAGGAAAAGCATTTGGCAGACTTCATCCTGAGAGCTCCTATAACACAGGAGCTGAAGGGTTTGCTCCGAATCTGCCAAGTATCTGTGGGCAACCCACAGTCATGTCATACTGCTGACCCCTCTGTGGTTTCTGAATATAATTAAAAGCATCTTATAAGACGGTTAAGATCTTGAGTGACTTAATTGCTGTTTCCCTCTGACACCCTGCTCACTGCACAGCCCAGCTATGCTGCCCTTCTGTGCTGCACATGCTCTGTGCACCCCCTCTCCTCATTCTGTCATCTTAGAACTCTTATCTTCGGGCTTCTTCTTACCATTAGTTATCACCTTAAGTAAATGCCCTTGTTTCAGAGAGGCCATTCATTCCTTACTGCTGGTGCCACACACTGGACTAGAGATCCGCAAGGAGAGGATGTACTCCCTCCATCAGAGGCATGGGCTCCCACTCTGGGTCTCTAACTAATGCAGCCATTGATACGGGACTTGTGGAGTGTGACCTGACCCAAGGCGAGCTGCCCATTTAACTTGGCTCCTACCCTGCTCTGTGATCTTGCCAGAACCGAGAAAGAAGCCAAATCCTGGCTACAGCACTCATTGCTTTTTAAAACTCAGGCTTACGTCACCAAGTGGCACCAGCAGTCCTGTGTGCTTCCATTTAAGGGCAGCTTTATAAATACCAAGCCCTGCTGTTTCCTAGCTGTGTTTGACATGGGAAAACTCCATGCTCATTGGGGGAAGATGAACTGTGCTTGGCTCCCACCTTTCTCACGTAGCCCACAATCTGTGTCTCTACACAGCTCAACTCATCCTGTTTCCTGTCATTTTCTATAACCCTATTTTTCTTTTTTCATAACCTTTGAATCTATCTCCCCAGCTAGGAGACAACTATGGGGTTACATAACTCAGTGGTAGAGTGCTTGCTTAGACTCTGCGAGGCCTGACTGGCTTCAATGCCCAGTGATGCTAAAGAAAATAAAATTTACAACATAAAATATAACTACTATGGGATCAAGAGGTTTTTCTTTCTAGTACCAACAGTACTTCCAGTAGGTGGAACAGTGCTTGATGTACAACAGATACTCCATAAATACTTGCTAAATGAATAACTGTACAATGTAGCTTAACAATCTCTTGGCCTTTCAGCAACCATAAGCTAAAGTCTAACTCCTTGCTTGACTCCTTCTGGACTACATGTACTTGATTCTTCCTCCTGTATCAGCACTTCCTCCTCCTCCTCCTCCTCCTCCTCCTCTTCCTCATCATCATCACCATCATCTTCCTCCTCCTCCTCTTGACAGGATCTCATATATCTTAGGCTGGCCTCAAACTTGACCTGTAGTGGAGGATGTCCTTGAACTTCTGATTCTCCTGCCTTTGCCTCCTGAGTTCTGGAAGATACAATTGGTTTATGAGATGCTAGGAACGGAACCCAGGGCTTTGAGCATTCTGGACAAATACCCTACCAACTGAGCTACATTCCATACTCACTCTTGCCTAATACTTTCCTTTCCACAAACCTCAGCCTCCTGGCTGATTCTACATTCCAGACTTCCTGAACATCAGATCCAAAAAGCTGCCTAAATCTTTCTGATTTCTGTACTCCTGATCACCTAGATTCTTCTGTGGGAGCATTTTTTTAACCTCCTCATTCTTTGACTCTAGTCCATGCAAGTCTCCAGCCTGCTTCTCCTTTACCCTTATGCCTCTGCTCTACCAAACTCACTGTCTTGCACACACAGCTATGCATTAGCTGCTTTCTCTGCTGACTCTGGGAGACACACAGATACCCTGAAGGGCAGACACAACTCTAGTAAAGGCAGTTATTTCTCTGTGGGTAGGGTATATATATATATATATATATATATATATATATATATATATATATATATATATATTTGGTTTTACGAGACAGGGTTTCTCTGTATAGCCCTGGCTGTCCTGGAACTCACTTGGTAGACCAGGCTGGCCTCGAACTCAGAAATCCTCCTGCCTCTGCCTCCCGAGTGCTGGGATTAAAGGCCTGCGCCACCAGGCCCGGCTGGGTATGTATATTTTTAATGTGGGATCTGGGAATTGAAGTTAAGTCGTCAGGCTTGGCAGCAAGCACCTTTATCCTCTGAGCTATCTTTCCAGTTTCCAAAACACTCTTCTGATGGCATACCTCCTGTGACCAACGTTCCCTCCACTAGTCCCACCTTTTAAAGGTTCTAGCTTCCCTTACTTGTGCCATAGACAGAGAGCCAGATTTTCAGTACATGGTGTTTTGATAGATGCTTATCTAAATCGCAGAGACTTTATGTGCAAATGCCCTTTTCCCCACTGCTGAGGATTTAACTCAGGGTTTTATGGACGGTGGGCAAGTCCTCTCAGCTGAACTACAGTGCAGCTCTGTCCGCCCATTTTGTATGGTAGAAAAGCGCACAGTTTCTCTAAAAAGAACTGCAACGAATAGCCTTCCACTTGGAGCCCTTACAGTATGTTCACAGGCACACTTTGAATCTGCAACAGCACTGCCAGATAACTGGAGGGGGAGACAAAACAGAGGCTTGAAAATATGACATCACACAATTGTGATGGCAACCTCACGACCTAGACTCAGGTCTGTCTCATTTCTAAAGACCGTTTTTCTCTTCCTCCTCTTCCTTCTTCTCCTTCTCCTCTTCCTCCTCTTTTCCCTCCTCTTCCTCCTCTTTTTCTTCTTCCTCCTCCTCCTCCTCTTCCTCTTCTTCCTCCTCCTTTTTTTCCTTCTCCTCCACCAGCACCAGAATTCCAGTTTGTGCCTAGCATATGCTCTTCTTCTGGAAGCAGAAAAAAAAAAAACTTCTGCTGAAAACTTGTGGGTGATGTCTTCAAGGTCAATTTCCAGTCAATAGGCAGGAGACAGCCTGAGGAAGGAAGAACCCTTCTTAGGTGGCAGAAGTTCACATTCCAAGGGATTAGAAAGTCCCTTCATCAGGCAAGCTGGGAACTGTAAGGCTCAGAAATTCTTCAGCAGTCCATCCATGACAAATTGATCATCAGGGAGAGAGAATGAATGACCTCAAGGAGAAGAGAAAGAAGCAGGGGTGGGGGATCTGGCTTTGAGGTTATAATGACTGTTGAGGTCCCCTCTATCCCCACACGCCCCACAATTAGATTGTTTAACTCGTTAGAAGCATTTCTTCCTTGTAAGCCTACTCAAATGTTATCAAAGACTGGGGAGCACAGACCTGAGTGTTGCAGGACATCACAATAAAAGGAAAAGAACTTCAGGTCTCTGCGAGGCTAAGTGCTTCCTCTTCCAGACAAGGCAGCCCAGCTAGAAGAACATATCCCATATACAGGCAACAACTTTTAGGACAGCTCCTGGTTCAGTTGTTGGAACCCACATGAAGACCAAGCTGCACATCTGCTACATATGTGTGGGGGGCCTAGGTCTAGCCTGTGGCCCCCACCCACTCAGAGGAGAAGGGGAGGGGAATGGAGTACGAATTGTGGGAGGGGGTAACCAGGAGGGGGGCAGTGAGTGAGATGTAAAGTGAATAAGTAAAAAATAAAAATAAATCAAATCTCTCTCTCTCTCTCTCTCTCTCTCTCTCTCTCTCTCTCTCACACNCACACACACACACACACACACACACACACACACACACACGAGAACTTGAGTCAGATCACAGCAGGAAGGGAGTGATACAATGCCTCTTGTAGAGGTCTTACTGGTTGGTGAACTCTCAAGCACTTTCATCAGCCTGTACAGTGGAGTGGACCAGAGACTGGGCTGCTGTCTCAAACACTAAATACCACACTGAGCTTTCATTGTGTTAGAGAACAAAGGGCTTTCGTCATCCTGAGAAAAAACTGAACAAGAAGCCCATACATTCATGTTGTCCCGCTGCTATTTTCTGAAGTATTACAAGTGTGATTTATGAACTAAAACTACCTTTTTCTACAAGTTGTGCTTTATGATGCTCACTATTTCAGTTATTGGAACTAACTTTTTTAGAGCAGATTCATTTACGTGGTTTAAGATGCCCAGAAAGGCTGGGCATGGTCGCTCACACCTACAGTCTTGGCACTTGGGAGGTAAAGGCAAGATCAGGAGTTCATGGTTATCCCTCAACTTCAGAGTGGGTTAGAGGTCAGCCTGCACTACATGAGCTTCGTTTTACAAAAAACTTTCTCTCTCTCTCTCTCTCTCTCTCTCTCTCTCTCTCTCTCTCTCTCTCTCTCTCTCTGAAATACAGTAGGAAAATTCCCTAAATCTTGCTATTGACCTAAAATCCCACCTTCAGAGACACTATGTAGAATAGTAAGAAAGTCTTTCCAGAGATATTCTCTGCATGTGTGTGTTGACTTTTGCAAGACACAGTGGCTGACAGTAACGAGCATTTTTATTTGCTCAAGACCAGCTGGGACAACTGAGCAGGTCTCTGGCCTGGGTTTGTTCAGCAGGGACTGGATGCTCTAGGATGGCCTGACCAGGTGTCTGTAAGCTGGTTAGAGTAGGGGGTTCTTACATGTCTAGACGCTGGCTCGCTGTCAGGTAGGGTGACTGCCACACACTCCCCAGCAGACACCCCACTCTCAGGCGATGGTAGAGGAGCAACCAGCAATACGAGGGGCTGCACTCCAGTGCACAAGCAATTCCACATCTCTGCTTTCATCATTATTGCTAATGAACCTTTGACCAAAGCAAATCACATGGCCAGTCTGGGTTTGAGCAGCAGAGAAATAAATTGTAAATCTCAATGGAGAGTTGTACAGTTACACTGTAAAAGGGTGGGATACCTACAGGTGTGAGAAGGAATTTGTAGAATTTAAAATGGTTCTAGTTTGGGCTGGAGTGATTGCTCAGCTGTTTAGAACACTAACTGCTCTTCCAGAGGACCTGGGTTCAATTCCCAGCAACCACATGGTTGCTCACAACCATCTGTCACTCCCCCAGTTCCAGGAGATGGAATTCTCTTTTCTGGCCTCTGTGGGCACCAGCATTGCATGCCTATGCTGCACATACAGATGTGCAGGTCAAACACCTGTACACAAGATAAAGTTGAGATCATGTTTATTAATTATTGCTGTATGTCTGTGTGCATGCATGTGTGATGTGTGTAGGCACTTATGTTCCACATGTGTGGAAGTCAGAGTATGTGTGTGCGGAGTCATCATTTCCTTCCACCTTTACATGGAATGTAGAGATTGGACTCCCGTCCTCAGATTTGCACAGCAAGCATGTTTACCTGATAAACCATCTTGCCAGCTTCCGTTTTGTTTTGTTTTTAAATCAACCACAGTGTATGCTTGTGAAGATGACTCTCTCTCTCTCTCTCTCTCTCTCTCTCTCTCTCTCTCTCTCTCTCTCNCACACACACACACACACACACACACACACACACACACACACACAAAGAGGTATGTGGATACCTCTTTATGTGAACTTGAGGAAGATGAAGTTGAAGAAGATCCTTCAGCTAATAGAACAGGGTTAGAGAGCAGGTGAAGGTCAGAGGAGGGACAGCTCATTTTACCCAGATCATTATTACCAAACTGAATCAGTTAAACCAGGGGTTGGAAAGATGACTTGGTAGTTAAGAGCATTGGTTGTTCTTGTAGAAGATCCACGTTCAGTTCCAAGCACTGACATGGTAGGCGTAGGTCACAATCATCCATAATTTCAGTTCCAGGGGCTCTGGTGACCTCTTCTGACCTCAGTGAACACCAGGCATGCATGTGGTGTGTAGATGTATGTGCATACAAAACATTTGCATACATAAAACAAACAATCTTCATATAGTTCTCTGAGATAAAAAAAAAAAAAAGGCAGTTTCCTGTAGAAGCATCCCATATTCATTAGATTGATAATTTGCATCATTTGTCTACAGTACTGGGGACCAAATCTGGGGTCTTGTGCCTACTGGACAAGTACTATGTGGCCAAGTGACTCCTCCAGCTCCATGACATGAAATTACATCTGATTCCCTTCCTGCAAGGAGACTCGCTTCTCAGTCTCCTTTCACCCTTCTTTCTCCTGGGAGGGAAATCCTAACTGCTAAGGTGACACTGCAATCAGAAAGATCCCCAGCTTCATCTCCTGGCTTCGAATACATTTCTTTTGTTTATGTGGCCACATGTGAATGCGGTGAATGTGTATGTTCCTGTGGATGTGTGCAAGTGTATGTGCATGTCTATATCCATGTATGTGAGACCAGAGCTCAACAGCAAGTGGCTTTCTCCAACATTCTCTGCCTTACTTTTTAATTTAAATATGTTCTGTGTTATTAGCATGTGTGTACAAGTTTCTGTGTACCACAGAGTGTGTGTAGAAGTTAAAGGACACCTCTTGAGGTCAGCACTCTCCTTCCACCATGGGATCTGGGGAACTGAACTCAGGCTTGTGCAGCAAGCTTACTTTCTTACTGAGCCATCTCTCAAAACTCTTATTTTCCGAGCCAGTGTTTCTCACTGAACCTGGAACTTGAAGATTTATGTAGGCTAGCTAGCCAGTTAGACCCAGGGATCCTCCTGTCTCCACCTCCCACGCCCACCCCTCGGCCAGCACTGAGATTACACATACATGCTACACCTGGCTTTCAGATGGATAGTGGGCTCAAACAAGGGTCCTCATGCTTGTTTGGGAAGCACTTTACTGACTGAGCCTCTCTTCCCAGCCTCTACCTGTATCCTTCTTAAAGAACCCAGTGGAGTGAGAGGTGGCACCCAGATGAGAACTTCACAGCTAACTAAAATCCCTTTATCTCAAAGCTACGTGAGTTACCTCCCCTTCCACCTTCACCAAGGCATCATCTCCTCTGAAAGTCCTGGGATGACTCTCTAAACCAAGAACCAAGATCTGTAAGCAGTCCCCTGCCTGCTCGTCTGTCTGTCTGTGCTAGCAGTGGAAAATTGGCTTTTCTGACTTGTCCTGAGTAAAATCCATGGAACTCAGTTCCGTGAATACAAGCGAATATTTTATTTTGAAATAAACTTTTCAGAGAGGATCTGAGTCCACCCCCCCCACAACCCCCTACTGACAGCAACACAAACTGGGCCCCACTACAACCTTCGGAGCCCCACAAATCTGGGCCTGAGAGTCATGACTCACTCGTCAACAATGTCCACAGAGATCGATTATTGGGGGGAATTAACAGAAAGATTCTTGTCCTAGAAATCCAAAGCCCAGGCTGTCTTAGTAAAGGCCCCGGGAACTTGGCAAAGAGGGCCGGGGAGGAGCTTTACCGCCTGCCTGGTAAAGGACAAGGAGGCCTCTAGTTTCTCAGGGCTATACTCAAGAAGGTCAGCATTGAAAAGAATACAAGAATCAGAGGTTTTTGGTGGATCCACAGTGTTGTGTAACCTCTGTGTGATTCCTATGCATCTGGGCCACCCCAAAAAGAAACTCCTAAAATTCTAAGAAGAAAAAAGAAGGGGGAGCCCAAATTTCATCCATCCTAAAAAAAAAATTCATTTCTTCAGAAGCCCATGTAGAGAAACAGAGATAGAGCCAGACATGGAGAGGCCCCTCTCTAACAGAAATTCTAGGCAGTGGTTTTTGTTTTTTGCTTTTGTTTTTTCCCTCATACAACTGACCCCCACTAGTCATCATGACACCTAAGCTCCTTTCTGATCTCCAGAGTTAGTTCCAGGCCTTGGAGAGGTCCAGAGCTGGGGATAACGCTGCCCTTCAGAGCTACTCATTCTGTAATTTCAAGAGCCACTTTCTCTCTTACTCTTACGTGTATGCACCTCATGGCCAGGGAGAATGAGGGAGAGCCTCATTTACTAGCCACACAGCTAATAAAGTGGGGATCCTTATTCAGTCTTCTGTGTAAAGAGCCATCTTAGGGCTGAGTTTCCCTGCCAGGAAATAGCAGGGAGGCCGTTCATGAATTTTAACAAGATTCCAGGGAACCCTAGAAGAAGGGGAAGCCTCAAATTCACACTGTGCCTGCTCAGGCCAAGTCAGCCACACCACCTCCTCTTGGAGATCCGTAGGCCCTAGCAATCTAAGCAAAGCTGGTGGTCTAAATACCTCACCGCTCTTCTGAGCCAGAGCTGTCCTAGGCCCTAGAGCTACATTCTTAAATTTACCAGCATTTGAGGAATGTGTCCCAGCTCCTCCGGAGACCAGACACCACCCTTGGGGCAGACTTGTTTCATCATGTTGGTTCCGGCTCACTGACCCTTGGGCCAGGTGGTATTCCTCTTAAGAGTCTTTTCCTGTGACTCAACACGATTCCAGAGGGCCTTGGAAAACAACCAGGCCTGCACCCACCCTGAGAAGCTCCAGGGCTTGCCCAGGCTTTGCCATCAGACTTTTTCTCTGGGGACACTTGAAGATCAGTCCCTGCACGGGGGACACAGGTTCTGTCATTGGACTCCAGAGGTTCACGGTTGCTGTGAGTCTTTCTAGTCCATCTAGATGCGCTGCTGCCTAGTTTTAGCTGTCAACTTGATACAACATAACATAGAAAGAGACGCTTAGTGAGGAGTTATGTAGACAGTCTGTGGGGGACTGTCGTGGTTGTTACCTGAGGTGGGTAGACTCACCTAGACTGTGGATGGCACCATTTCATGGGCTGGGTCTTGACCTGTGTAAGAGTGACAGAAGCTGGCTGAGAACATGTAACAAGTAAGTGAGCGACATAGGTGAACTCAGCTCTCCCTGCTCTTGACTGTGGCCATGCTGCTTAAAGCCCATCAAGTGTTTTATCATGGCAGTGGAAATGAATCGACTATAGCTGGTGAGAGCGAAAGCCTACTGTGAGTGGCCAAACTTGGGAAAGAGTCTTTGCGCATGCACGTCAGGGTGGATGGGAAGCCCAACCATCATGCAATTGCTGTGGTTCTTGGACTGGAGACCTTAGAGAAAGGCTCCCCATTTCCCTGGCTATGACAGAGACTCTGAACACTACAAAATGAATAGGCATGGAGGGTGATGTCATCCCCAATCCTGGACCCCTCCCCAAGCCTTAGAGCCAGCTCTAACAATCAGAAAAGAGTTAGGAGCTTTGATGACTAATGGGTGTCAGTTTGTTCACTCATTCAGAAAAATGGCCTGGATTTCTGCTAGAGAGGATCCTCTCCTTGTCCATCTCAATCTCTGTCTCTCTCCTACAGGGGTTTCTAGAAAGTGAGATTTGTTAGAGTTGCCCAAGGATGGGTGGGAAATGCATTGTTCTCTTTAAGATTTATTTTTACTTTATGTGTATGAGTGTTTAACTTGCATGTATGACTGTGCCCTATGAACATATGTTGCTTGAGGAGACTAGGAGAGGGCATCAGATCCCCTGGAACTAGAGTTACAGGTGGTTTTCAGCTGCCACGTGGGTGCTGGGAATTGAACTTGGGTCTTCTACAAGTAATCCTAATTACTCCTTTCTTTAGACTTTTTTTTTCTGCATTTGTGTTCCTGGTGTACATGCATATTTGCATGTTTGCATGAATATGGGTGTATGTGTATACTTGATCTATGTGTGTGGACATGCCTGTGAATGTCTGAGGCTGGTGTCAGGAGTCTTCCTTGATTGCTCTCCTCTTATTCATTGAATCAGGGTCTCTCATTTGAACTAGAGCTGGCTAGGCAGGAAGGCAGCCTTCTCCTTATGGCTCTGCCTTGTAAGCACTGGTGTTACAGGCAGACTACTGTGCCCATTTGTCCTGTATATGAGTGTCAGGGGTCCAACCTCTGCTCCTCCCTTTTGTGTAGTCTGCATTTTACCCACTGAGCCATTTCCTGAACCCTCTTAGCTTTGAGACAGAGTCTCATGAACCCCTGATTCTCCTATCTTCATCTTCAAGTATTGAAGTCATAGGCATAAGCCACTGTACTCCGTTTATGTAGTATTGGAGACTGAACCCAGGACCTTAGGCAGACTACGAAAGTATCTGCTAACTGTTTCTTGGATGGATTGTTCAGTAAGAAGAGAGGGAGCCACAAAAAAGAAGCCAAACGAGGCCATAGTCATGGTAACCATGGTCAAGGATTTGGGCTTCGTTCTAAGATGAGTGAGAAATCTGGGGTTTTATGACACAAAGGGACATGCATGGGTTTGCTATAAAGCATTCCTCGGATGCAGAGTGACAGATGCACAGAGAAAGCAATGGTGGCTTCTGCTTTAGGTAGTGGTCCTGGCCAGCAGGAAACGGGTGCCGGGGCAGGCAGAGAGGACATTATGGTTAAGGGTTTAGTATTCTTAGGGCGTATGGTTCCAGCAGAGCTGTCCAGGCAACAACAGCTGGAGAGAGCACTCTGGCCAGAAACTGTGGGGCAGAGGGCAAACAAGGAAATTGGAGAGTGAGAAGGAACTCTTAGGACAAGCCCCAGGCAGAGTCCACAGTGACAGGAAGGAGCCAGCCAGGAGAAGGACAGATGGGAAGGGAAGAGCAAACTGGAGACAACAGTTCATGGCAGTCAGGGTTAAAGGACAAGGAGGATGTTAATGAGTGTCAAACGCTTCTTAGAGAGCTTGTGAGGTGGGCACTTACCACTAAGCCTGATGACCTGAGTTTGACTCCTGAGACCCATGTAGCAGAAAGACAGAACCAGCTCCTGCAGGTTTTCCCTCCAGTCTCCACATGTGCATGTGCCGTGATGCACACATACACTCGAATAAACAAGTAAACGTAATACTTTTTTTTTTTTTTTTTTTTT
>NC_034590.1:121985887-122012913 GCF_900095145.1 Mus pahari | reverse complement strand
GAGATATGGAACCCAAAGCGCCCCATACACTTTACTGCTGGGCTCTATCTGACCCACCAATACCATGATCTTAGTGACCTGACAGAGGTGAATGCAAAGGTAGTGAGCTGAGGATACAGAGGGAAACCTTTTGGATATTTAACTCTAACAGGAACTCTCTGCATGTTTTTGGGGCAGAGGCCTAAGAATTTCTCTTTATATTCTGTGCTGGATAGTTTTATGTCAACACAAGCTAGAGTTATCTGAAGGAAGAGAAAATGCCTCCATAATGTCCAGCGGTAGGATATTTTCTTAATTAATGATTGACATGGGAGGGTCCAGCCCTTGGTGGGTGGTGGCATCCCTGGGTTGGTGGTCTTGGCTGAGCAAGCCATGGGGAACAAGCCATAAGCACCACTCCTCTGTGGCCTCTGCATCAGCTCCTGCCTCCAGAGTCCTCCGCTGTCTGAGATCCTCTCCAATGTCCTTCAATGGAAGCTTAAGGCAAGTAAACCCTTTCCTCTTCAAGTTTCCTTGGTCACGATGTTTCATCACAGTGGTAGTAGCCCTAAGACGTGCTCCAATAACTGAGTAGCTTCTTCCAACAACCCCTAGGACTTTGTCTTGTCACTTCCTTAGAATGACTTCCTAGAAGCAAAATAAGTGGATCCAAGACCACATATACTTTAAATTAATTGATCTATTATCAAATCCCCGTCTTTGACTATTTTAGACAATTGTTTAGTGGTAATGGCATCCTTGCAGACTTTAAATATTATCCTTTTGTGTGTGCATGTGTATATGTATTTATGATATATGTGCACATATGTGTATTTATGTGTGTGAATGCAGACCCTGTTTACGACATTTCCCAAGCCAGATTGATCTCCTTGATTCTCTTATCTCTCTTGTTTTTGAGGCAGGGTCTCAGTGTGAGGTTTAGGTCTCAAACTCTCATTCCTCCTGATAGAGTTATAGACAGAGTTAGTGAAGTGTGAATCTCATTCAACAGAAAGCTGGGGGTGGGGGATATGGACAGAACTCAAGAACTAAAAGTAAGGAATGTTGTGTTAATGTGCCCACTGTCAGGAGTCACCAAGGGCTGCAGCACATGGTGGCCCTGGGTGACATGTGTGTGCCACTATACCTCATACCGATTTCCCCTCCTTTCCCTTAACTCACATTTCTCTTCTTTGAAAGCCTAATTAGAATTCACAGTTTTTTACAGGCTAAAGAAACAATATTACTTAGTCCTCTTTCCCTTTGCGGGCACGAGCACCTTCTAGGGTGACTAGGCAGGCTCTCAATGTTCTTCCTGGATTT
The DNA here is from genome assembly GCF_900095145.1 of Mus pahari. Taxonomy (NCBI): domain Eukaryota; kingdom Metazoa; phylum Chordata; class Mammalia; order Rodentia; family Muridae; genus Mus; species Mus pahari. The sequence goes on along the minus strand of NC_034590.1, from coordinate 122,011,611 downwards.
GGCTGGATAACCTCTATAGACAGACCAGCATAAACCCGGGGCAGTCAGCCATCAGGATGAGGTCCCAGTACTGAACCATTTCTAATCTTTTCAGGAAGTTTCCAGAAGTTCTAAAACTGTCCTTAGCCAGCCCCAGAAATGGCTACCTCTCTGTGAACCTCTCACCTTGACTCCCACCATTGTATTTTTAGCTACTGTGTGTGTGTGTGTGTGTGTGTGTGTGTGTGTGTGTGTGTGTTTGCTACTTTCTGTTGCTATAACAAAATACCTGAAGGGCAGGCTAATTTATAAAGAAAGAAGGTTTATTTTGCACACAGCTTTAGATACTGAAAGTCTAAATAGGATTTCACAGGCTGTGGTGAGGACTTTCCACTTGACTGTGTCTTCTTATGGTTAGTAGCAATGGTAAGAACTTGTTGTAGAAACAAGAGATTATGTCTCAAAAAAGGAAACTGGAGTCACACTCAGCTCTATGCAACAACTTCTTTTAGAAAAATATTTCCTTCTTAAAGCAGCACCCTAACACCCAGGATCACCCTACTGAGGCCATTTCTTGAATCTACCTGATGTCTTAGTTACTTTTCAATCGCTCCAGCAATAATTATGGCCAAGACAATGTATAGAAGAAAGAGTTTATTTGGGGCTTACAGAGGGTGAGTAGAGATCATGGCAGCATGCAGGCAGGCATGGCTTAGGAGCAGTGGCTGAGAGCTTACATATCTTATCTACAAGCAGAAGGCAGAGAGACCTAACTGGGAATGGTATTGGCTTTTGACAACTCAAAGCCTACCCCAGTGACACATTTCCTCCAACAAGGCCACACCTCCTAATCCTTCTCAAACAGTTCTACCAATTTTAGACCATGCATTCATATATATATATATATATATATATATATATATATATATATATATATATATATGCCTATATGGGGGGGCATTCTTAATCAAACTACCACATGTGAGAATTAAGCATCTAGCACCCAGATCTTTGGACAACACACCACAACTAAACCATAACACTCTGCAGTGTCATGAGAAATGAAAGAAGCAGAAATTTCACGTTGATTTTACCTTTGCCTAAGCAGGAAGACGAAGTGATGGGAGTTACCTGGCAGGTATCTCTGTGGCCCCGTGGTGTTTCTTAGTAGATTTCCTTTCTCAGTCATCCTTCTGTGACTTCAGTGCTTGGCATACAGATGAGACTAGATATGGCCAGAAAACGTGATGTCTTTGCTGGAGGGAAATCATATATAGGAGATTAGTGTTGGATAAGAAAGGTTTTATTTCCCTTGTTATAACAATCTCTAAATGGAGTAGAGAAGACAGTTGGATGAGTCTCCTGAGCTCATGACCCAGATTTCACGGTTTTGAACTCATGGCAGTTCTGCATCGTCCATACTCCACTCGAGGAGGGGTCTCTGTTGTACCCTGAAGCAATTCTCAGATACCATCACTTCATCTGTGAGTGTTTCATTGTGCAGCTTTAAAAAAAAATTAAGGACTCAAGAAAAAAACCCAAGACCTAAAAAACAGTAAGCAAAGGAGATAAAGCATAGTATGAATAGGGGCTGGAGAAATGCTTCGGTGGGTAAGGCACTTGCTAAGCAAGAACGTGGCCCCAGGCCAGGCAGTGGTGGTGCATGCCTTTTATCCCAGCACTTGGGAGGCAGAGGCGGGAAGATCTCTGAGTTCAAGGCCATGCTGGTCTACAGAGTGAGTTCCAGAACAGCCAGGACTATACAGAGAAACCCTGTCTCAAAAACAAACAAACAAACAAACAAACAAACAAGAATTCGGACCTGAGTTCAAATTCCAGCACCCAAGTCTTGTTTTGTTAGCCAGGAGAATTGCTAGGGTTTGCTGACTACCAGGCTAGTTCCAGGGTCAATGAGAGATCCTGTCTTAACTGAATAAGGCAGAGAATGAGAAAGCAGAGCCACTGATATCTTCCTCTGGCCTGTGTGTGTGTGTGTGTGTGTGTGTGTGTGTGTGCATGAACACACATAGACACATTTACAAACACACACACACACAACATAGTATAAGTAGTTATGCTTGTAGAATTTCTGTTGTTCAGTTTGTTATACTTTGAGACAGAGTCTCTATACACAGCTTAGACTTTATTCTGAGACAGACTGCAATCCTCCTACTTCAGCCTCCTCTTGAATGCTGGGATTATTGCACGTGTACACCACGCTGCCCAGATGGAAGATCTGTTTTCTAACTCTGATTTGCTATGCCAAACCCCAGCCAGGTGCTTAACCTTTCATACATTTGTCATTATTTACTGTAGCAATAAGTCATTGGGTCTGTGGGCAGGTGGGCAGGGCTGGGAGCACGGTGCTCTATACTCTCTGGCTTTGTGCTACTGCCCTGTGCATCAGGGCCATTGGAAAACTGTCTGGATGAGTCTATTCCTCTGCAGGGTAAAGACCTTCAGCTGTCCAAGAGGTCTGGTCTATGTCCTGCCTTCTCTGAAAAAACTTGTCTGGCTGTCTGCCCCAGCCTGCCTCAGGCAGCTCTGACCTGGGTAGACACTTATTTAGGTGCAATGTTCCCATCCATGTAGAATGAAGGGCCTCGGAGAAGCCCTGAAGTGTGCCATAGACAGGGATTTTGTGCCAGCAGAGGTATGTGACCCCTGTAGCTTCCAGCAAAGACATCACCTGACACCCCCAGTGATGTTTTGTAGTTTAGGGTTTTTTGGTTTTTGGTTTTGTTTGTTTGTTTGTTTTGAGACAAGGTCTTATGTGTCACAGGGCTAGTCTTAAACCTACAATCTAGCTAAACACAATCTTGAACTTTCGATCCTCCTGCCTCAACCTCCAGAGTGTTGGGATTACAGATGTGTGCCACCATGCCTGGTTTATGAGGAGCTAGGGACTGGGCCCAGGGCTTTATGAACGCTAAGCAAGCATCCTACCAACTGGGCTGCATATCCAGCCCTGACTCTGATTTTTAAAAAGCAAATCCCATCTCTGCATTATAATTAAAAAAATCTCTTTTCAGACTACATTATATAATAGAATGTTAATATTATTGTAAAGAAAAAATAGGCATGCTTGCCTCAGGTTGGTGTTCATCTTAATAGAGATTTACTTTCTAAAAAATACATCATATCATAAACTCTCAAGACATATTTATCTGCATCATTGTCCATTTTGTGATATTACATCAGTATTCTTGAGGCTGGGTACCATAAGGAACAAAGATGCATCTCTTAGAGTTGTAGACTGTTGAATTTCATTCATAAGAGAGGACCTCACTGTATCATCATCTCTTAATGCTTTCACCTTGATTATTAGCCTTTTTTTTTTTTTTTTTTTTTTTTTTTTTAAAGACCCCTCCTTTTTTTTTTTTTTTTTTTTTTTTGGTTTTTCGAGACAGGGTTTCTCTGTATAGCCCTGGCTGTCCTGGAACTCACTCTGTAGACCAGGCTGGCCTCAAACTCAGAAATCCACCTGCCTCTGCCTCCTGAGTGCTGGGATTAAAGGCGTGCATCACCATGCCCCGCCCTGATTATCAGCTTTTAACAGTGGGGGTTTGTAAAGATCATGTCCACACCAAATCAAAAAGATACCTAGACTGTGTATAGAAGGCTGAGAGTCCGTTTGTGGGACACCACAGGACGTAGATTAAAACACACAGCAACAGCAGCCAATTGCATTCTAGCAGAACTCCAGGCTGGGTCTGATACAAATTCAGTTCCAGAGCCTGGAGAGATGACTCTGGGGTTAAGAGCACTAGTTGCTCTTCTAGAGGACCCTGGTTTGAATCTCACTATTCATATAGTGGCTCACAACCAAGAGCAACCAGGGGATGTAGGATGTAACTCTCTATTGTGACCTCCATAGGTACCAGGTATGCACGTGGTCCACTTGCCAGCACACACACACACACACACACACACACACACACACACACACACACACACACACAGATGACGATCCAGGTATCCAGGTAAGCAGAGGCTCACTTGGGGATACTTGTGTTATCCCAGGCAAATAGCTCCCCATGTCTCTACCCACAGCTCACCACTCCAAAAGAGGATTTGATGATTACATTTATTTATATACATATACTTGTGTGTGTATATGTGGGGGTGGGCAGCCATGCCGCTGTACACAAATAGAATCAGGAGACAATTTGTAGAAGTCAGTTCTCTCCTTCCATCCTGTAGGTATCAGGGATATCCCTTGAAGCTTGGTGGCAATGGTGTTACCCACTGAGCCGACTCACTGGTCCCTGTGCTTTCTACTTCTGACAGACTTTCAATATGGGGCCACTATGGCTAAAGCAGCCAGATCATTCATGGGAATGTGTGTCTTTTGGTGGACACATGCACTCATTTCTCGAATGGACAAATGCAGGAGTGGCATTGCTGGCTTACTGGTTATTGTTGGTTGTTGTTGTTTGGGAGAGAGTGCCATATAGCCCACCCTGACCCTCCTGCCTCTGTCCCCTAAGTGCAGGGCATATAGACGTATGTCACCATGTCCAGGTATGACGATTTGTTTCTTAAGGATGGATTGGGAAAAGCCTGTAGGGATTTGCCTGATCATGGCTAGGGGGGGGGGTCATCAAAGGAGCTGTGGAATGTTTGTGGAGGATCACATCAGCTACCAAGCAGGATAATCTCTCTCTGGAAGGGACAGCAGCCCAAGGCTGACCTGAAGAACTCTAGGCATGAGCAGCTGAATGGGGCATTTCAAGGCTGGTGTGTCAATGACCTCGTCGTTGTTTATTTGAGACTGTGCCTTGTCCCCAGAGTGAATTCACACCCTCGTGGTTGCAGACAGGCTCATTCAACTCAGGCCAGGAGCTGTGCCTGCAGAGAGGAGGACTTTGGGGATTTTTTTTGAGCATGAACTGTGATTAGCAGGAAGTTGGGACCAAATCCACAAGACCTTGTCACAGTAAGCTACATGCTGTGGCACCACCATGGCCAGCAAATCAGAATCCAAGTACAGAGGGCACAGAAATCCCCAAGTAATCAGGTCAGGTTTGTGCTTACAGGAGGGCTGAGGCAGAGTTAAGGGTTTGGAGATTCACTACACATCCTGCAGTCTACTCAAAGTGGAGCAAGCCCTTTTACAACCACACACATTGTTGGAACAAGACTATTAACAGTTCAAAAGCCTGTTTGACTTACCCAATCAGTCTAGTGGCACCAAGAACAGCCCCGTGTCTTGCTACAAGGACAACAGGAGGAAGTGGAGAGTCAGAGCAGCTCAGACCCACAGTGACACCCAAGTGCTGGGCAAGTCATTCCTCTGGCACTGTGCACTCATTAGTACAACAGGGCCAACCCTGTCTGTACTTACAGACCACACAGAAAGCCATGTAATCATTCACTGAGAAAAGGAAATGTGACTCTATCTATATCTATATCTATATCTATATCTATATCTATATCTATATCTATATCTATATCTATATCTATATCTATATCTATCTATGCCTCAGTGATTGCCAGAAGCAAGGAATGATTAATGAAGTAGATTTAGATGCTGGGGCTTCCCAGCTAGGACATGTCCTTTCTCGGGGCCCACTAGCACTTCTGAGTCAGGAAGCAGATGGCTGTAATAGTGTAAGCCCAGGATGGCTCAAGGGTGTGAGGAATGCTCCTAGGTGTGCTGGGAGTATGACAGCATACCTTCTTTAAGGTGAGTGTCTGACTCCAGCATTACCACTAAGTGTGACTAGGAGAAAGATGCTCAGAAGTAAGGGCTGTACCCAGGAATCTCAGCATCAAACAGCCAGCAACAGCAGCAGCAGCAGCAGCAGCAGCAGCAGCAGCAGCAGCAGCAGCAGCAGCAGCAGCAGCAGCAGCCGAGGGGCCTTCGCTCCTGCCTTGGACTCACCAACTTTGACTTCTTTCCATCATCTCTCTGTAATACTACTGGAGACTGACTCTACTGCAGAAGATCATGTAAGCCCTTGGGAATGGGGTTGGAGATCCCTGAACTGGGGACCACTGTACGTGAGCCTAGCCTGTGTGTTGGCATTCCAACCACTTTCCCAGCTGTGGCAGGCCCCGTTTTAAAAGAAAAACAAGCATTGCAGGTTTATTTGATCTGTGAATGAGAAATCAGACAGTAAGAATAGCTCCTTACTGTCAAAAGGAGGGGATTCTAGGAAGAGTATTTACAGAGGAGTTCTTGTCTTAAGAACATTGAGTACCTGCGATGACATAAACAACTGCAATCCCAGTACCGGAAAGGTGGATGCAGGAAGATTAGAAGTTCAAAGTCATCCTTAGCTACATAGTGAGTCCCAGGCAAGCCTTGGATACAAGATTCTACCTCAAAACAACGACAAGAGAAGGAAATTAAAAAAAAAAAAAAAAGAAATCAATATTAGAATAAGTTTCAAAACTGGCATTATCTTTCAGGAAAAATGACCTTTTGAGATTATCATATCTCAGAAAAAGTTAACATGGAACTCACTCCATAGACCCAAGAAACCCAAATCAACAGCTCCCAGACCATAGATCATGAGTCTCCATTTGCTTCTGCTAATAAAGTTTTATTGGAACCAGCCAGAGGAAAATGCATGTTCATCATTTAAGAGCTGAGCTGTTAGTTGCAGTAGGGGCTGCGAAGCCTGAGGTGCTGAGAGCACATCTGGAGGCCCACGATTGACATCTATGTCCTCTTCAATTGCTCTTCACCTTATATGTTGGTGCAGGGTCTCTCAATTGAACCCAAACCCACCAATTGGTTTGTCTGGCTAGCCAGCTTGCCCTGGGGATCTTGTTTCTCATACTGGGATTAAAGGTGGCCACCATACCCACCCAGCTTTCAGTTGGGTTCTGAGATCCAAATTCAGGTTCTCTTCACCTAGTCCTGCAGTGACTTGATGTGCTCTGTGTGTGTGTGTGTGTGTGTGTGTGTGTGTGTGTGATACCCGGGGTGGGGGGGTCCTCCTTCTCAGAGAAGAAGGGGAGGAGGAATGTGAGGAGGAGCTGTGTGAGGGGGTACCAGGAGGAGAGGAGGTGCTGATATTGGGATGCAAAGTAAATAAACAAATAATTTTTAAAAATTAAAAATTAAAAAATATAGTTTAATATAATAAAAACCAACCAACCAAAACAATTCAGGTCCTCACACATGTCCAACAAATGCTTACAGGATGAGCCATTTCTCCAACACCACCCATTTTTACAATTGTGGTAAATATATGTATATTATATATATATATATGGTAAATATGTGTATATACACTTATATGGTAAATATATATATATGCATATGTGTGTGTATGTATATATATATAAATATGTGTGTGTGTATATAACATACTTTACCATTTTGTTTATATTAAAGAGTACTGTTTATTGCATGAGATACATTGGTATTGTGTGAGACTATCACTCTTGCAAAACCAAAAATCTGTGCAGTAGATAACACAGCTCCCCAGAGCCCCTAGCAAGGGCCCTTCGTTTTCTGTCTGTCTGGATGCACCTCACGCACTAACGGACAACACGCAGCAGCTGTCTTTTTGTGCCTGGTTTATTTTAGTACAATATTCTCAAGGCTCATCCATGTGTAGTTATGACCATATGTCAGTTTTCTTTCCTTTTCTCTGTGTAAGTGCAAATGTGTAGCACTATGACCCTCTGCCTTATTATCTTGAGACAGGATCTCTCCCTGAATCTAGAACTAGGCTAGCAGCCAGTGAGGCCCTAAGATCATCCTGTTAGTTCCTGTCTCGGCAATGCAGTTATAGACAACCATGTTTGAATTTTCACATGGGTTATGAGAATTTGGAGCTCTGTTCCTCTCACGTGCATAACAAGCACCCCCGCCCTCTGCACCACCTCCCCAGCACGCCACCCCCACTTTAGTTCAAGAAAATTCTCGAGGCCGCAGAAACGTCCCTCTGCTGAGAATGCTTACTGTAGTCCGGGTAGTCAGAATCGACAAAAATACACAACACGCCTAAGAGGGCAAAATGAGGCAAACGCAGAGAGGGCCGGGACGCCAGGACTCCCTCTGGAGGCAGTCATCAATTAGAAATGACTGGGTGTTGAGAGCAGGATATTTGAGGCTGACGGCATGTGATAGCAGCCGTGGCACCAGTCTCATGTGGGCACCAGTCTCATGTGCGGATGTGTGTTTGGCTTTGTTTTATATTATAGTATATTTTCTTACTTGCAATTCATTCAAGTCTTAGAGATTGTCTATAAAACCATAAATAAAGCAGATATGGATATGGATAATATGGATTTTTTAAAAAAACCTGACTGAGTTAGGTGGGACGGTGTACACCTGGAATGTTCCTGTTTCAAGTAAGTGGCCCCTTTGAAAGCCTTACCTGACCAGTGAGTTGTCACAAACTAATTAGTGTGGGTTGGGGTGTGTCTCTACGGCCACCGTGGTCAGCAGAGTAGTGATCTGCAGGAGCCAAGGAGGTAGTTTGGCTCAGCGTGACTAAGTAGCTGGTGGTGTTGGTTCAAATTTCAGGAGTCTGACCCTGAGTAGTTTATTTTATGCACATTTCAGCACAGTACAATTTGGTGAAAACTTTCCTAATTAGAATTAACTAAATGCCTTGTACACAACAAAGCATTCATAAATCTCCCTTAGGAACAAAGTGAACTAAATAAAGATCAGGTGTGACTACGTTAAAACACATGTGACACTTTCTACAAAGATAGCTTCTATAGATTGACTGAAGAAAAATAATCTCCTGCTAAGGGCGTGGGGAGGATAAGGTACACTCCATTCACTCACAGCCTTCTGGAGAGACAACAGGTTATGACCAAACATGTGGTCAGAGAAGACTGGGGTCCTCTGTACTGGTGCTAAGGATAAAGGGAGAATCTGCAGTGTCCAATCAAGAGAGCTGGGGATCAACTTGTCTCTCCATATTCATCAAGGCCAAACCACTTCTCATTATCCTAGAAAACTCCAAAACAACTAGGAAGATAATCAACCAGAAATGTTGTTGTTGTTATTGTTGTTGTTGTTATTATTATTATTATTTAGAAAAAGAAAGATCCCACTTTGGGTTACAGGAGCATTACTGGCTGTAATGTCAGAATACCCTCTATATCTCTATATTAAACTTTAACTGGCTACCAGCACATGCTAGGGCCACAAAGGAGAGAAGGTGCCATTCCCTCTGAGGCTTCATGCACCACAGCATGGGACACAGGAGCACAGTAATTAGGGAACCCTGTAGCTTCTCCCTGAACAAACCCACAACCTCTGACCTCTGACCTCTATGTTTATGTGGTAAATCCACAGAACATCTAGACTTGCAAACAGTGGGGGTGGACAGTCTTCTTCCAGGTTGGCACTTTCTGTGCCAGGCAGGGCCAAGGGCAAAGGCACAGCTGTAGGCTCCTCTTAAAGAGGATCCTGGGACATTTCAGGTGAAGGGCAGCGTCTGATTCGCTGACGTCATTTTGATGTCCTTGGCATTGTCCTCCTGGACCTCCACAGCCTTGGAACGAGCCGGCCCATCTGCAGCTTGGCAGTTGGAGGAAGGCTCTAGGCTGCAGCCTGGGAGACTCACACCAGAATGAAGTACCACTGGCCTTGTGAGATCTCTTGCATCAGGAGCCTGGTGACTTGGGTAGGGGTGGAGCAGAGAGAGGTTAAACTGCCCACTTGTTCTTTACTCACAAAGAGCACGTTGGAAGACTTGTGTCTAGGGCGCTTTGACAGCTGGTCTTTCCAAGGTCAAAGGCATATATCAGTCTGGAAACTTCCAGAGCTGAGGCTAGGCATCCCTGCAGCCTTGCCCAAGCTCTTTAACATTCATATAAAAAAGCCCTTTGATAAGCCAAAAACATTGCTGGTAAAATGTTTACTGAGCATGTGTGATGCTCTGGGTTTTATCGCTAGCACCACAAAAATCGGTCATGGAGGTGCACACCTGTGATCCTAGAACTCTGGAAATGAAGGCAAGAGTATCAGAAGCTCCAAGTCAGTTTTGGCCACATACTGAATGAATATGAGGCTGGTCTAGACTACATGAGACTATCTCTACACGTGGGCTCGGGGGCGGGGGAGAGGGGGAGGGCGGGGCTTTCCTTTAGGGAACTCCTAGGAGACAGCTAAGAATACAGAAGAGGGAAAAGAGACTTGAACCTGAGAGTTTAGGTACCTAGGTTGTAATCTTTGGTGGATGGTCATAAATCAATTTCATCTCTGGGACTTATAAAATAAGAGGTAGCAGGCTGGCCGGAGGTCACAGGGGATTGGGAAAATCTTACAAAAAGTCAATAGGATTTTTTTTCTACTTTTGTACTTATTAAATATAAAATATCTCGATAAATTTTCTACTTCACAGATAGCATGTGGTCTAATCCAGAGTAGAGTTGATTAGATTTTTCAGGAGAAAAATTTTGGTTGAAAAAAGTTAAGTAGAAATTTATTTTTAAATTGTTATCAAGGATACTGTTTGATTTTGATGAGTGGTTTAGGAAATGGCATTTGAAATGTCTTTTGAGGTCTTTGAAGTGAAACGAGAAAAAGGAAAATAAGTTCAAAGTTACATTGCTTGACTTGACAGTGAAGACTTAAAGCAGTATAATCCTGCATCTTCTGCTTTCTGCCTCAACTTTTACAATAAGTTAGGAACAGGAAGAAGACATGAAGTATCACCCCTAGCAGAGGAGCAGTAGGCAACTTAGAGCCGCCGGGAGAGAAGAGGTAGTTTTTCTTGGTTCCCCAAGTTTTTTTTCTTAATTTTTTTATTATTTAAAGGCATTTTATATTTATATTTATATTAATATATCAAATATATTAATAATATTGAGTATTTTGAGAATAATACATAAAAATTGTTCAACTTTTATATTCATATCCTTTCATAACTTAAAAATATCATTAATGAATATTTAATACTATCCATAACTGAGGATCCTATATCTAATGCGGAATACTAAATTGTTTCAAAACATACAAAATATTCTTTGGGAGTTAAGCATAGTAAAAGAGCATAAAATATTATAAATGAATCATTAAGAAATATATTCAAATATATCAGATACCATCTGTTATAGTGAGTATTTAAAATGCATTATATATCTGTGTACATTGCCTAACGATCAGTTTGCTTAAAAAAGATTATCAGTGTTTCTAGGAGAGAAATTATTTTATCAGTAAGTATATTTTAAAAATTTCTAAATAGCAAAAACTCTTTGAAGTTAAAAACATTAAGAAAATGCTAATTTCAAGCACAGTGAGAAAATTTATCAATAATATTTCCATGATGTTTGTAGAATATGATTTTAATATTTTCAACTGTTGATATTCAACAAACAGAGAAATTATTTTAAGATATACTTCGTTGTTATGTTTCCCTTTTCATTTCTGATTTTATTAATTTGGATGCTGTCTCTGTGCCCTCTGGTTAGTCTGGTTAAGGGTTTATCTATCTTGTTGATTCCTTGTATAGTTCTTTTTGTTTCTATTTAGTTTGATTATTTCCTGCCTTCTACTCCTCTTGGGTGTATTTAGTTCTTTTTGTTCTAGAGCTTTCAGGTGTGCTGTCAAGCTGCTAGTGTAAGCTCTCTCCATTTTCTTTTTGGAAGCACTTAGAGCTATGAGCTTTCCTCCTAGCACTGCTTTCATTGTGTCCCATAAGTTTTGGCATGTTGTGTCTTCATTTTCATTAAATTCTAAAAAGTCTTTAATTTCTTTATTTCTTCCTTGACCAAGTTATCATTGAGTAGAGCGTTGTTCAGCTTCCATGTGGATGAGTGCTTTCCATTGTTTTTGTTGGTATTTAAGATCAGCCTTAGTCCGTGGTGATCTGATAGTGTGCATGGGATTATTTCAATCTTCCTGTTTCTGTTGAGGCCTGTTTTGTGACAAATTACATGGTCAATTTTGGAGACAGTACTGTGAGATACTAAGAAGAAGGTATATTCTTTTGCTTTAGGATGAAATGTTCTATAAATATCTGTTAGATCATTTGGTTCATAACTTCTACTATTTTCACTGTGTCTCTGTTTAGTTTCTGTTTCCATGATCTGTCCACTGCTGAGAGTGGGGTGTTGAACTCTCCCACTATTATTGTGTGGGGTAAGATGTATGCTTTGAGCTTTAGTAAAATTTCTTTTATGAATGTGGATGCCCTTGCGTTTGGAGCATAGATGTTCAGAATTGAGAGTTCATCTTGGTAGATTTTTCCTTTAACCAGTATGAAGTGTGCTTCCTTATCATTTTTGATAACTTTTGGTTGAGAGTTGATTTTATTTGATACTAGAATGGTTACTCCAGCTTGTTTCTTGGGATCATTTGCTTGGAAATTTGTTTTCCAACCTTTTATTCTGAGGTAGTGTCTGTCTTTGTCCCTGAGGTGTGTTTCCTGTAAGCAGTAAAATGCGGGTCCTGTTTACATATCCAGTCTGTTAGTCTACTTTTTTGGGGAATTGAATCTTATTTATGTTAAGAGTATTAAGGAAAAGTGATTCTTACTTCCTGTTATTTTTGTTGTTAGAGGTGGAATTATGTTTGTGTGGCTATCTTCTTTTGGGTTTGTCAAAAGATTTCTTTCTTGCTTTTTATAGAGTATAGTTTCCCTCTTTGTGTTGGTGTTTTGTAGGGTTGTGTTTATGGAAAGATATTGTGTGAACTTGGTTTTGTTATGGAATATCTTGGTTTCTCCATCTATGGTAATTGAGAGTTTTGTTGGGTATAGTTGCCTGGGCTGGCATTTGTGTTCTCTTAGGGTCTGTATGACGTCTGCCCAGGATCTTCTAGCTTTCATAGTTTCTAGTGAGAAATCTGGTGTAATTCTGATAGATCTGCCTCTATATGTTACTTGACCTTTTTCCCTTACTGCTTTTAATATTCTTTCTTTGTTTAGTGCATTTGGTGTTTTGGTTATTATGTGACAGGAATTAATTTCTTTTCTGGTCCAGTCTATTTGGAGTTCTGTAGGCTTCTTGTATGTTCATGGGCATCTCTTTCTTTAGGTTAGAGAAGTTTTCTTCTATAATTTTGTTGAAGATATTTACTGGCCCTTTAAGTTGGAAATCTTTGCTCTCTTCTATACCTATTATCCTTAGGCTTGGTGTTCTCATTGTGTCCTGGATTTCCTGAATGTTTTGGGTTAGGATATTTGCATTTTGCATTTTCTTTTACTGTTTGTGTCAATGTTTTCTATGGTATCTTCTGTACCTGAGATTCTCTCTTCTAACTCTTGAATTCTGTTGGTGATGCTTGCATCTATGACTCCTGATCTCTTTCCTAGGTNTTCTAACTCCAGGGTTGTCTCCCTTTGTGATTTTTTTATTGTTTCTATTTCTATTTTTAGGTCTTGGATGGTTTTGTTCATTTCCTTTGCCTGTTTCATTGTGTTTTCCTATAATTCTTTAAGGGATTTTTGTGTTTCTTCTTTAAGGACTTCTAGCTGTTTACCTGTGTTCTCTTGTATTTCATTAAGGGAGTTTTTATGTTCTTCTTAAAGTCCTCTAGCACCATCATGAGAAGTGATTTTAGATCCGAATCTCGCTTTTCTGGTGTGATTGGGACTAGAACCAGAAGGCTTTAGAGGATAGTGATGGCTTTAAGTGTTGGGATCACTGAGGACTTAGAAGAGAGAATAGCTTCATGCTCATGTAATAAGATGGTTCTGGTAGCATCTGGCTGGGACAGAACTGAGTCTGAGGGATGAGTTGGAAAGCAGCTGCAAGCTGAGCCATCGTGTGGCTGGCAGAAAAGTGGAGGCAGGAAAGGATGGATGAAGGAAATCCAAATGATGTGAGAGAATGCAGGTATGTGATAAAGGAGGGAACGGGCACCTTCAACTTTCATGACTTGAAGCTGAAAATGTGGCAGCCAATCAGAAGAGAATTCCAAAAAAACGACGTTAGCATGTCCAGAAAGGTTGAATGAACTCAGGACACAGTGACTGTGTGAGCTATGAACTAGCTGACCTTGGAAAGCTTTTGTAAATAAGACAAGTTGAATATCCTTTATCCAAAATGCTTGGGGCAGAAGTGCTTCAGATTTTGGGGTTTGGGGATTTTAGATTGCTGTATACCAAGTCAGGAAATCTGCAAATTCAAAATCCAAACTGCTCCCAAACCTGGAAATTTTTCTCTTCTCTTCTCTTCTCTTCTCTTCTCTTCTCTTCTCTTCTCTTCTCTTCTCTTCTCTTCTCTTCTCTTCTCTTCTCTTCTCTTCTCCTCTCCTCTCCTCTCCTCTCCTCTCCTCTCCTCCTCTCCTCTTCCCTCTCCTCCCCTGACTTCTCTTTTCTTCTTTTTTCCTCTCCCCTCCCCTTCCTCTCTCCCTCCCCTCCCCCTCTGCCTCCTCTCCTCTTTTCTCCTTTCCTTTTACTTATCCTTCTTTCCTTCTTTTCTTTCTTTGAGACAAGCTGGTCTCAAACTGAAATCCTCCTGTCTCGGTCTGAGTATGACATTACAGGTGTGCACCACCACGCCCAGCTTTAAAACCTGGGGGCTTATGAGTGTCCTGTCAGTGGTTATTTTTCTTGCTGCAATCACTAAATATATGACAGAAGCAACCCAAGGAAGGAAGGAAACTTACACTGGGGCTCACGGTTTGAGGACGAGGTCCGACTTAGCAGGGAAGGCTTGGCAGAGAGGGTGGCTCTGGCTGTAAAGGGAGGACCATGATGCTGGCCCTATGGAGCCCAGTCATAACTGTGAATGTTGGTGCTCAGCCATTTCTCCATTTTATCCAGTCCTGGGTTCCAGCCCATATAGGGACTGCACACTTAAGTGTGTGTCTTCCCCCTCACTTAAATCTCTCAGGAAACACCGGCACAGGCCACCCAGATGAGTCTTCCAGATGGTTCTAAATCTCAAGTGAACAATCACGAGTAGCCATACCACAGGGTTTTGGATTAAGGCTACTCAGCCTGTAGGTTGTTTAATTCTTCTCTCTTACCATTATGAACACTGAGGCCCAGAGGGGAGAATGAGCTGCTTGTAGGTTCAGAGGCAGAGCATGAACTGCATCAGAGCTCCAGCCTTCTGGCCTGAGGTTTTAGTTCACAGCCATTGAAATTCCTCCAATTTGCTTTTTTACAGCCCAGCCCTCCCGCTGTTCTGCCACTGTTATTTGGTTTTGTTAACCAGGGCTCCCTGACCCACTGAAACCTGTCTTGCTGGTGGATTGTATAGTGGATACCTCTATGTAATCCAACTACAGGTCCTTCAGCGCATATCTGTATGACTGAGAAAACGTGAGCTGTTCTGTTGAGTTTCCGTTTAATACCTTTGCAGTTTGGGGTGAACAGCTGTCTCTGAGTGTGTGCTTCCTATTCTGTGAAATAAGAATGAACTTACTCTGCAGGCAGTGGCTCATCGGTGAGAGGAGAGGTCTACGGTATCCGGCACAGGCTGGTACATGCTGGGTATTTGGCACTGTTTACACTTTCTTCCCCAGAGCACACTCTAGGTGGTTATTTTGCCTGAGTCAGGAAGACTAAAAATGCAAAAATTCCATGCAGATGAAAACCCATGGGAGTTTATATTAGTACTGGATCAGGTGTGTGGGAAATGCATTTTTTTTTCATGGAAATTATCCAGAAGTTATGATAGTGCCCTGATTATAAGGGGCAGATAGGAACCCATAAGTGCTACCTACACACACTTCAGGTACATTAGGGACGGTGACTAAGCCTTCTACTCTCCTGCCTGTTACCTGTCTTTCTGGCTCATAGAACAGGCCGCCTGAGGAGTAGGTGTAAGCTTACCCTTATCCCTCTATCTAATTGCTACTATAGACAGGTGACCAAGAACAGAAAGGCCTGTGCCCTGGAGAACACTGGGCAACACCCTCAGTCCCTTCTTCCTATCACCCACCCATGTGAATTCTTAATGATGGTGTGAGCTGGGAGGCCCATGAGGATCACTCTGGGTCCCTTGACCCCTGCCATGCATGTCGTCACCAGCTTGGCCCTTCCTGCTTAATGGCATTAGCTCATGTGTGGATGTGTTATAGGTGGGGACCAGAATCCAGGAGGCACTTGAGATGTCCAAGTTCCTGTGTTGAAGGACAAAGGATGGCTCCAGAGGCCAAAGGTAAGGTGATAAAAATGGAGACAGTGTATGAGGAAAGGGAAAGGCATTCCTGGGAAAACAGGACTGGGCTAGTGACTGGGGGAAGGCACGCATCCAAAAGTACTTATCCGAGAGTCTAATGACCCTTTATGTCATTTACATGCCACCTGCCCCTCGCCATCTTGTACATCACAGACTTTCCCCACACAACCTGTACATTGTCTGTAGCCCAGGAAAGAAAGGGCTTCCAGTTCTCTGCCAATTGGCTCCTTCACATCTTGATAATCTTGGTGCCCTTCTAGACCCAACCCTCTCCTGTCACACATTCACTCTATCAACGAATAATACTGGATGCCAAGCATATGCCAGGCTCTTGCTAGGGATTGAGTATATCCCTATGAGGTGGGTAAGATGGACCTGGTCCCAGCCTGAGGAAATGACCATTCTGGAGGAAAGAAAGACAACAATAAACCAGCAGACCAGCCATTGGAAAGCATAACAGCTATGTGCAGTGTAAGAGGGGAACAGGGCATATGGGCTAGGGAGGGTAAGCTCTGGAGTATAACTTTTGAGCCAAACATGGGCAGGGGCCAAAGAGGAATACTTCAGGCATGGGTGGTGGTCTGGGTGAAGTTCATGAGGCAGGAATGAACTCGACTTTCTAAACCCACACAACAGCTTGTCATGAGGAGTTTTAATTCCTCTAAATAGGAGAGCAGTCTTTAGCAGGAACAGGACTGAGCCTGCATTCTCAGAGCTCTTAATTCCAGGAAAGCAAGGAGGCTGTCAGGAAGCTCCTAGAGAGTGGGCCGGTGTAGGCCAGGGTGGGCGTGGGATGGGGAACGAGGGAATGTTTGGAGGGTGTTGGAGTTGGGTAGAGGGGAACTGTCAAGGAGCTGCTGTCACTAGAGCCTCTGTGAGGTTGGCTCCAGGGGCACTAGGGTCTCTGTGAGGGGCAGGAAGGAGAGAGTTCTTCCACTTAGCTATTGGGTCCAGAATAGCCATAGGGTTGAGGCCCTGTCTTGGAGCTGTTACTGGGCAGGGACTTATGTGGACTACCACAGCCTGCCCCAGACCTCCCAAGCTTTCTCATATGGAGCCCAAGGTATACTGGCAGCTTCCCACCACAACTCTGGGATCACAGTGAGCCAAGGAGCAACACGTGGGCCGCCCAGGGCTCATGAGTCTAGAGGTGGCAGTGATCCATGGAGCCCAGACTACAGTGGCTTGCAGCATCCAGCTGCATAAAAGCAGGACCAGGAGCCCCTAGTTAGTATGTCTCAGGCTTTTTCCATTATTACAACCTGAAGGAACATTGTAAAGATACCCCCCTTTTTATCATAAACCTATACAGATACACTGCAGAAGCCCCCCTCATCTTTGGAGAATATATGTCAAACCATTCTGCAGATATTTGAAACCACCAATAGTTTAGGGCCCTATCAACATTTGTTCTTGAATGTACACACTTGGGTAAAGTTTAATTTATAGACTAGGCTCAATGATAACTAATAACGAAGTAGCGCGAGTATGGCAACACCTTACAATAAAGTGTATTTAAAACGTGTGAATTATTTCTTTCTGGAATTTTCCAGTTAGTGTTTTCTGACTGACTCTGTGGTGAATGGACTGACAGAGAAGAGGAAGTACCAGATGTGTTTCTGATCTGTTTGCATATTTGCCCACATATGTGCTTTATTTATAAATAGGACACCCCTTGTTCCCTCTGGGGGTTAGACATAAGAGGGACCCACAGAAAGTCTCTTCACTGTGGTTATACACGTCCACTCTTGGGTGGACGAGATGGCTCAGGCAATAAAGATGCTTGCTGCAAAGTCTGACGACCTGAATTCAATCCCTAGATCCTACGTAGTTGAAGGAAAGACCTGACATTTAAAAAAATCGATTTATTTATTTTTATTTCACGTGCAGGGGTGTTTCGACGACAGAGTGTGCTGGATCCCCCGGAGCTGGAATTATAAACAGTTGTCAGCTGCCGTGAGGGTGCTGAGAGTTGAACCCAGAACCTCTAGAAGGGCAGCCAGTGTTCTTTACTGCTGAGTCGTCTCTCCAGATCCCAAGAACTGACTCTTGAAAGCTGTCCTCTGACCTCCACGTGAATGCTGTGGTATGTGCATGCCCCCTCCCACTAAATAAATAAACAAATGTTTAAAAAAAAAATCTACTTTTGCTTCTCTACCAAACATTGATCCTGCTGCTGAGCACTTCAAAGCAGTCTAAACATCCAACCAGAAGCCTTGAGGTACTAAAGTCCCCGTGCTTCCTATAGTCTTTCTCCCTCTGTGTCTTTCTGTGTCTTGAGGCCCAGAGACAGCAATGGGTGCTCTTAGGGTCAGGCAGACCTCAGGAGTCCTTTGGTTGATACTGGGCCCAACAAAACACGACTAGTTCTCTCTATTTCCACATGGCCAAAATGTGGAAGTCCTTTACAAGCTCCGTGACAAGTCCTTTAGTGGAGACCATGCATGGGAAAACACTTCGAGTCATTTAGATTATCTAACTGTCCTGCCTGCACTCCACCCAGGCCTGAACCTTGGCCTGGTCTAGAAGCAAAATCATGAGTGAGTGACTCAAAGGCTTGTTTTCTTTGTCCTGCACCAAAAGAGGCAGGACCCTCTGTGGCAGTGCCTAAGTAGCAGGCTAACGGCAGAAGCCCGGGGCCTTTGGTGGCAGCATGACAGGCATCCTTAAAGTGTGGTCTGCTGGATACACCTCCCACAAATTGCCGGTTGCCGGTCTGAGAGTAGAAAAGTGCTGTATTTGGGAGTCAGCATTTAGGAATGCTTTGAGCAATGTGGTGAAGTCATTTTACATCTGAATACAAATAACAAAATCTGGGCTCAGATACTGAGTTGGTTCTGCATTTTAAAAAATGTCTTAACTTGCTGAATGTGGTGGCGCACCTCTTTAATCCCAGTACTCAGGAAATGGAGACAGGAGGACCAGGAGTTCAAGGCCGTCTTTGGCTACATATCAAGTTTGAAGCCATCCTGGGCTACAAAAGACTCTGTACTCAAAACACTAACAATTGTTTAAGTTGATGCAGTATTTGCATATGTATATGACATGCAGTATAAGAGTATGTTATATGTGTGTAGTATGTACGTAGTAGGACCAGATCAGGGCAATTAGCATTATAGACCATGAACCTTTGGACCCTTCTAGTTGTCTTTTAATTTCTTTTAAAATGTTATATTACTACTGTACGTGTGTGTTCATGTGATGCCTGTGTCAGTGCAGGCATACTTGTGGAGGCCAGAGGACTACTTGTGGGAGTTGGATCTCCCCTTGACCATAAATTCTGGTGATTGAACGCAAGCCATTAGGCTTGGTGGCAAGTGTGTTTACCTGCTAGGTCCTCTTGTGGGCCCTTGTTTAAGTTACTTTGATGGATATAATAAATTTTGGGTTATATTCAAACTTCCATGCTTAGAGCTTTAGAGAGAATCCCTCTTTAATAGCTATTCTTTTTTCTTTTCTTTCTTTTTCTCTTTTTCTCCCCCCCCCCTTTGGTTGTGGATGTCTGCGTACCTTGAGCAGGCCTGGAACCCAGAGAAGTCAGAAGAGAGTGTCAGATACCTGGCACTGGAGTTATAGGTAGCTGTGAGCTGTGTGTGTGTGTGTGTGTGTGTGTGTGTGTGTGTGCGCGCATGCATGTTCATGCTGTGAATTGAACCCGGGTCCTCTGGAAGAGCAGCCAGTGCTCTTCACGACTGAGCCATCCCTCCGGCCCTCTAACAGTGCTCGAATCTCTGTTACCCCTTTCCACTTTTGAGGTCTCATTTGACATTTTCCTGTCCCATTTTCTATGACATTGCACCAACAATTTGTTTTTGTCATATTTCAGAAAGTCTCATTCTATGGCGAACTAGAAACTAAAACCCAAACAGCCCTCTCTGTCTCGCTGGACCGTTTGAGCAGCCATGACCTCTCCTCGCCCGTGCCAAGCATAGGTCTTTGGCCTCAGAATGAACACAGAGAAAAATAACTTTCAGTTGTTTGGCTGAGCCAACTGGTGGGCAGAGCCCAAAGGTCTCTGTGTTAGCTCTGAGTAGACACAGCATCAAGGCCCAGGCAAGCAAGCAGCTTTGTTGTTGTCTCCAGTTAACACACAAAGTAACCGGCTTCAGAGACTTTGCAAACATTGTTTCTGTGGCTCATAGCTCCTACCCACCCCAGTGTCCCCTGCCCTGTCCACCTGCTAGTCCCCTCTCCTCTCAATAGCCAGGCAGCTTGGTGACTCACTGCGCCATGAGAGGACCAGCTCCCACAGCCTGTCAGCGTACACAGAGTCTCTGTGTGCTGCACTTGGGGTTCTCATTAAGTTGTATACCTGACAGAGCAATCAGGAATTAAAAAAACAAAATGTGTATATCTTTTATTTATTGGTATGGTGGGGCATATGTATAACACAGCACACTTGTAGGAATCTCCTCCTACCATGAGGGCTCATGCGACGGAACTCAGGTTGTCAGGCTTGGGGAAGCAGCTACTGAGTCATTTCACCTGCCCAGAATTTATTTGTTTGGGGGGAACAGAGTCTTATGAAGCCTGGGTTGGTTTTCAACTCCTGATCCTCCTATCTCCATCTCTCCAGTGCTAGGATAATAAGCATGTCCTACCACGTGTGTGTTATGGGATGTTGGTGATGGAACCCAGGACTTTACATATCCTAGGCAAGCACACCACCAACCGAGCTCTATCTCCAGGCTGGGATTTTCTTCTTTCTTTTTTTGTGGCAGTGGTTCTTTTAAAGACAGATTCTTGCTAAATGGCCTTAAACTTGTGAGTCTCACACATCCACCCACTGAGTATTGGAATTCTAGGCTTATCCTGTGCCTGGCTCAGTAGTCAGGAGTATGAGACCCAAGAAAATAATGTCTTATGCCAGGACTTGGTGCCTGTCAGGGAATACATAGACAGGTCCATCAACAAGGCAAGTGTGAAGTAAACCTTTTGTCATGTGACCAAGGCAAGTGTGAAATAAAGCATTTGTCCCTGGAACACACATGGTAGTGACCAAGTCCTCTCAAAGCTTGGAGCTGGTTATCTGGCCTATACAAAGTTTGTATTTGTATCTGTTGGGCCTGGAATCAGGTGGGCTGCTGAGGGAAAGAGTAAACTGGGGCTGCATCTGCAAGGCCCTTGGCAGGACAGAAGGAAGTTGAAAAGACTATCAGTATGTTGGAACAGTGAACCTCAAAGAATTAAAATTTCCACAGAAATTTCATGCTGAGGATAGGAAATCGCTGAGGCCTTGTTCCAGCCAAGCGGAAACTTTTTTTGTCATAGTCTTGACAACTTATCAGACAGACCACCTTGCTGGAGAGATTGAAGCCTAGACATGGTAGGTCAGTAATGGGCAGGGCCATACCTTTACCAAAATTGTTTAGTTATTTATACTCATCTCTTGACTTCCATTTAAGCCAAAATCTCATCAGTATCCCAAGGACAGACCTGGAGGTCACAGGACCTTCTTATTGTTCCTCTTCCCAGTATGGTCACATTGAATAAATCTCCTTTCTCTGCGTTTACTGCTCCTTGTCTCTTTAATTGGTGCACTGGGAATGGATGACCGGATCTGGACTTTCGAGTTGCCACAGTCTAGGTCTTGATCCTAAAAGCTGTAATGACACATCTGGCCCCAGACCCTGCAATCTCAGTAATTTAGACGACCTATGAGATAAAATTTGTCCTTTACCCCAGATCCGCATTTACACGGCTCTGGAGTTAGATTATCTGTAGGTCCAGTAACTGCTCCTGGCCTGCAAAGCAGGCAGCTGCCTAAGGGCCATTCGTAGCATGCCTCTTACATCTGTTCAGCACGACCTACAGAATATAACAAAATGGCTCCACTTCACTCTGCCTTCCAAATCCTGCACATATGTCTGTCATGACTAGCCCTAGCCCAGGACTCTATGAGCAAGGGAATTCTGAGAAATGTATGTCATACCACAGAGTGGCATACCACAGAGCCACCACAGTGTCTCTCAGATGCTGTCTGAATGAATGAGAATGAAGCACTGTCCAAGGGCATGCAAGAAGGATTGAAGCTGGAGAGATGGCTTAGAGCCCCCAAACCCCACATATATGTTCCAGGCACATGCAGTGGTTCACATATAATCCCAGCACTGAGCAGGCTGAGACCTGGCATCCTCCAGTTTGCTCTCTGTCTCAGCAGCCCAGCTGACCTCAGGTCAGACCCAGAGACAAAACTTTGTACAGACCAAGTAGTGAGCTCCCACCTTTGAGGTGCCCTGGCTATGTGATAAAGGCTTTCTTCTCCACTGGCTCACATATATGGGCCCGGCATATGCAGTGGTTCACATGTAACTCCAGCACTCAGGAGCCTGAGGCATGGGATCTTTGAAACAAGATGGTCAGCTAGATAAGTGAAATAAATAAGCTCTAGGTTCAAGTGAGAGACCCTGTCCCTCAATATATAAGGTAGAGACCAATCAAGGGAGACATCTAACATCAATATCTGACATGTGGACACAAATGCATATACACACATTTGGGTTAATATTATTATCTATTATATTAATAGATATTAGGGGAGCTTGAGAAGCTCCAGTGCCTGGAGGGTGCGCATTGGAATAGAAAAAAATAAAGAGCCATGGAAGTGAGGTGGGCACCAGGCAGTGAGCATTAAACGCAGGATGTATAACCCAAGGAGGGAGGGTGCCGATGATGGGGAGGGGGACTCAGTGTTAGAGAGAGAGAAGAAATGCATTTCAGAGTCCACTAGGCTTACAGTTAACTTGGCCCCTAGTTGGGATTGTGAGAGCGTGCAGGTCTGCCTGGAAGGCTTAGCAGAATGGTACCAGATAGGGCTCTCAAATGACGCAATGAGTCTGCATCCGAGATGGGATGGCCCCTGCACATAACTGCAGCATTAACCAGCCACCTTGAAGTAGGACAGGTGGTGGCTTGAATTTGAAGCTACCAGTAGAATCTCAGATGGGAAAGGAGATTAGAGGCAACCCACTCAACGCCATCACGTTTACAAGAGAGGGAAGAGCCAAGAGAGAGGCACAGTTAAGGTGAGGAGCTTAGAGGCTGCCTCCATTGGGTGCTCTTTAAATGTCACACTGGTCTTCTAACTGTCAGCTGCTCCACTAGACTTCCAGATGAAGATGGCCAATGATATTAAATGACTGGGCCAGGATAGGACGCTGTCACCTCTAGGGGGTGGAATCTGAAGCTGAGCAGTGTAGCTGGCTCTCTGGAGATCTGGACAGGTCATCAGATCTGACAAGGCCTTTGTGCTATGGAAGCAGTTGGTACCTGATGGGTGTTGTAGCACTTCTGTATTTTACCCAGGATCCATATATCTCTTAAGTAAGAGAGTAGTGGGTGAAGTTGCTTAGACTATTCTACTCTTATCTATCTATCTATCTATCTATCTATCTATCTATCTATCTATCTATCTATCTATCTATCTATCTATTTTACCAGCCTCTTAGCTTCAGAATAGACCACCCTTTTCTGTTTGTGCACATGGAAATCACCAATTATATAGCCTGGCTGGTCAGCAAGCCTCACGAATCATTCTGCTTTCATCCTCTCCTCTTCTGTGGGATTACAGATGTGTGTGTGTCACCATCACATCATGTGTGGATATGAGGGACCCAAACTCTGGCCCTCCTGTTTGCATGGCAAGGAGCTTTACCAATTGAACTATGCCCCCAGATCATCACTAGGCTTCCATAACCACTATGTCTTTTTTGGCCCTGCCTGTACCATGTGCCCTTGCAGGTTCTTGCCCCCAGGACTGTGATCACAGCTCTGCTTCAGCTCCGTCCCTGTGACTCCCTTTCCTTGGCAGCACTTCTGAGCCTCACAAAGTTGGTTGTGTATCAGAACTCATCTGTCCCACCTTGTAGAATATATGGAAAGAAAGAGCCACAGAAGCATGGGAGTGGTGTGTGTGCCTCGCCCCTTGCATTCCTTCAAGTTTCATTGGGAAAAGAGCCCTCGACTAGAAGCCAAGTCCTGGCTTTCATTCTGCAGCCACATAGCTTCATGAAACCAGTTTCCTATCTGATCAATCAAATGATTAGAATAGATGCCAAAATGCTTCTAACTCTAACATGCTGGCTGTGTGCACAGATCATATTTCTGTCTAGATGTGTATGCACTATGTGTCTGACGTAATTTTACATTACGTTACACAGTTGTCACAGAAGCCGTTGGAAACACCAGGATGCACCAGCAACTCCTGTTAAGCCAGTGGTTCTCAACCTGTGGGTCAGGACTCTTGGGTCACATGTCATGTGTTTGCCAGGTTAGCCAAAATGGCAAGCTTGCTGTTCAGTTAGAGACTTTGTCTCAAAATATGAAGGTGGACATTGATCAAAGAAGACAGGTAATGTAGACCTCTGGTTCCACATGCACACGAATGTGTATGTAAACACACACACACACAGACCACTACACACACAAAGACACTGACCTTTAAGTCAGGACTTCTGACTCTGACTTCCCAGTCCTTGTCCAGGTCTTTATCTCTATGTAGCCTTGGCTAATCCCGTAACTGTGCTGGTCCTTAGCCATCTTAAAATCAGGTCCTTCTAGATCTAAAAGCTATGATATTTAGACATGATCAAATTCGTGTGAACTTAATGCACTTGAAAGGAAAACCTGAGGTCTCTTAGGCCATGCTCTCTCCTAGTGAAGGCTGCTAGATCCACAGATGTTACCGGCCTTGTTTACTCTGCCCTTGGCGTTGCTGGAAATGCAATTTAAGTATCCTTGAGTGCTTGAAAGAATAGTTTTAAGCTTAACCATTTTTCCTACTATTTAGACCTGACATCCAGGCAGATTTGGTAGAAATGGTGTGGATTATGGATCACACAAATCCCCTCTGCTTAGAAGCTGTGGGATCTTGGGCAAGCTATGCAGCCTCTCTGAGCCTTATTTCATCATTGGTGAAATGAGACTGATGGCTCCGAATTTCGGCACTATTATGAGGAAAACAGATGAATGTTTTAGAGCTGTGAACACAGTCCTTAGTGCATAGTGACTGTTCCAAGAAAGCTTAATGACAGAAACAAACATTAGCATCAACATTAACACCCTGCTGGCAAGGATTGTAGTAACAACAGCAGCAATGGAGTTCTCTGTAAACGTCTCAGTGTTTTCAGTTCTCATCTTAATTGTCTGATTTTATCCTCATAATCCTGTGAGAGAGGCGTTACACCCACTTTCCAGTTCAGAAGACTGAGGCTCAGATATATCAAGTGATCTGGTCCAGAATGATGCATCCAACAAGGCCCAGAGTGTAGACCGGGGTCTGACTCTGGTTCTAGTGGTCTGTCCATCATGTCAGTGTTCCCCATGAAAGAGACATAGGGTTGAATGAAAGCAATGCCCTTGTCTGATGTGAGAACTGAAGAGTAGGTACACCTCACCCCACCAGGACTCTCTGAGTGTGTAGAGTAGCCATTATCCCTCATGCTTTGACGTGTTCACTCACAGATAAAGGATGCCCCGCTAGGTCTATGCAGTCAGTCTGGTTCCCCTCCTGACTTTGCAAGGAGCTTGGCACTCTAGGACTTAGTGCCCAGCCACTCATTTATTTCTTGTTCCTCTTTTTAAAAAAAAAATTAAGCCGGGCCTGGTGGCGCAGGCCTTTAATCCCAGCACTCGGGAGGCAGAGGCAGGCGGATTTCTGAGTTCGAGGCCAGCCTGGTCTACCA
>NC_034590.1:121976800-121985667 GCF_900095145.1 Mus pahari | reverse complement strand
CGGATTTCTGAGTTCAAGGCCAGCCTGGTCTACCAAGTGAGTACCAGGACAGCCAGAGCTATACAGAGAAACCCTGTCTCGAAAAACCAAAAAAAATAAAAAATAAAAAAAAATATAATGATATCACTCTCCTCCTTCCTCCTTCTCCCTCCACCCACCTTCCCTCCCTACCATGTCCCCCATTCAAGTTGATAACTTTTCTTTGTATATTATTATTACATACACATATACAAGTACATATGCAGAAATATATCAACGCAACCTTATGTGTCTGTTTCTGTTGTTTGTGTGTATATGGTTTCAGGGCTAATTAGTTTCTGTTGGACAACCATTGACTCATAGGTGCTGCAGCCGGGTAGGACTATTGATTGCTTCCCTCCCTTGGGAGCCCGAATAGCATCTTCTGGTAACCATGGCAAGCTTCAGACCAAGAGGAGTATCTTTTTGATGTTGTTGTGTGAGAGCAGAGCATCCCTCACTATAATTTACATAAAAATAGAGTCACTTCTTCCCCAAATTGTGAGTGTATCTATCACCTGTCAGCTTTCAGAGTCCTATCTGCCTGCTTCTGTCTCCTGAGTCCTGGGATTAAGGTGTGTGGAAGCACACCCAACCTGGAGATAAGTTCTTACAGTCCAGGCTGACCTCAAACTCAAAGTGCCTAATGTGGCACTATTGGGAGAAAATAAGGCCTTTAAGAGGTGAAGCCTATTAGGACCCTAACCGTCTTCCTCTCTTCCTCTCTCCCTCCCTCTCTCCATCCCCCTCCCCCTCCCTCTCTCTGTGTATGTGTCAGAGTGCATGTGTATAAGTAGGTGCACACATGCATGCATGTATGTGTGGGTGCGTGTACATGTGGAGAACAGAGATTAGCACCAGGTATCCTTTACTATGGTTCTCCAGTTTATCTTTGAAGGCAGAGCCTCTCATTAAACCCAGAGCTCACCAACTGGGTAGACTGCTACCCAGGTCTAGAGATCATCCTGTCTCCCCCTAGCCCCAGAAGTAGGGTTGCAGACGCGCACCATTACCCCAGCTTCCATGTAGGTGCTGGGGATCTGAGCTCGTGTCCTTTGCTTGTGTGACAGACACTATATGGACTGAACCATCTCTCAGCCCTGGGACCCTTTGTAGCCTTTATCTCTTTCTTGCACACGTTCTGTCCTGTTGTTAAACCACAAACAACAAGATCAACTGACATGCCCTGAAGCTTCTAAAACTGAGTCCTGACAGCCCGTTTCCAGGTTTAGGCTGATCTGACGGTGTTTGTTACTGTCACTGGAAGCTGACCAACATATTTTAGAATTGGAAAGTGTGCATTGACCTGAGAGGGGAAGGGGGATAGGAAGTAAAGCAAGCATGGGCTGACTAGGCAGCAGATCTGAACCTAAACAAGTGTTTAGAGTTGGGGTTTGAGGACATGAAAAACAGGCACCGTGAGAGAGAATTTGAAAGATTGGGGCAATGTGGCTATTTTGACAAACAATGAAAAACAGAGATGAAACACAGCAGAATGCTATCTCCTCTGAGCTTTCTCTTTGCTAGATTTGCTCACAAGGTCCCATATCTTCTGTTCCTTCCTAACACCCTCCAACATGCAGGGTGGTTGAAGGATGTGAGCCTCTTTCACTAAACCCTGAGCAACGACACTCTTCCTTCTATGGTGCAGCTGTCCCCAGCAGCCACCAGAGTGTCCTTCAAAGGCGAGAAGGCCACCTGTTCTCACCCAATCAGTGAGAACCATGTGTCTGAGAGCCTTCCCTACAGGCTCTGTCTCCTCACACACGTGAGGACCGGGGCTGGTCTTTTGCCCATTTGGCATGCTGGGAGAGTCTGGGCTCCATGCCACCCAAGCTGATCTCTTGTTCCTGATAAAGATCAATAATAACAATGATGTCCTGGTGGGGTCCCTGCAGTTCTTGGTGCTGCTGGGGGGGGGGGACGGTCAGGGAGCCCGAATCTGAGGGACAGGCAGAAGTCAAAGGAACTTCGCCCCTTTGTGTCTGAGATAGTGGTTCTAGGGTAGGTTGGAAATTGTAAGGTTTTCCCTGAGTAAATGGTCTCATCGGCCCATCCAAGCAGGAAGAACAGTCAGTCAGGGAGGAACAGGAAGAGGGCTGAGGACAATGTCAGGCCACATCTGATGTGCTGTCAGCCTCCTATAGCTATTGCCTAATCCAGGCTCTTGTCCCCTCCCCAGCTGTTTCCCTTGATTTTGCCTGCATCCCTTTCTGGCCTCAAGTTGCCTCTGTAGTTTTCTTTCTTTGGGAAAACAAAAACATAAAAACTATTTTAATGATGTGTGTCTGTGTATGGGTGCGTGCATGTGAGTACAGGTACCCGAGGAGACCAGAAAAGGGTGTTGAATCCCTTGGAACTGGAATTACAGGCACTTGTGAGCCAGCCGCCAACATGGGTGCTGGAAATCAAACTTGGGTCCTTTGAAACAGCAATACATGGATGGCTACGTGATACACCCTACCATCTCTTCAACCCTTCCTCTCACCCCCTCTTCCCTTCCTTGTTCCAGACAGGGTCTCAGGAGCTCACCTGGAAACTACTCTGTAGCAAAGATAAACTTGAACTTCGGGTCACCCTGCCTCTACCTCTTGAGTGTAGAATTTTCTATGTGCACCACCACGCTGGCAATCTAACTCAGGGCCTAGTACGTTTGGTGAATATTCTTCTGGTTGGTGCAACCCCAAGCCTGCGGTTCTCTTTGCATAGCACAGGTCCCACTGCAGAACACCCTTGATTGGTGGGTTTCTAATGCTCGTCTCCATTGTCTTCAGTCTGTGTCTGCCTTTAGGCAGGTGGGGATGTTATCAACTTGAACTCTACTCACAGCAGCCCTGGGTGGGCTGACCGTTTATTCCTGTCTCCATCGGGAGTCCGCTGTAGCCCATTCTTGGGGCCTTCTCACTTGGTCTTTTCTCGGTCTTCCAAGCTTCTGCTCTGAGGCACTTACTGGGGTTCCCTGTCAGCTGTCAGTCATCCCTCTGAGCTTTAAAACTCTAAAAAAATTTTCATTAAATTTATCTGTGTATTGTGGCAATCCATCTTTTGAAAAACAAACAAACAAATACAAAACAGTTTTCTTGACTTTATTATATTTCATCTTTGACATGTACAAAAGCCAGTCTTGTTCCTTATGCATAGTCGTGTCCCATCCCCTACAGGGTCTTGCTTTGCAGCCCAGGCCAGCCTTGAACTCATGGCAATATCCTGCCTCAGGTTTCTGATGGTTGACAGTATGGACATGACCACCACACCTACTTCACTTACTCTTATCTTTTGAGCAGGCTGTTCTGTTTGGATGTTCGTTTCCTCTCCTCTAAGCCGAAGAAGCTTCACTCACACTCCTTGAGTCTGGAGTTTGTGGAAGGAAGAAAGGATGCTCCTGATAGATGAGATGAGTACACCATGGCAGGGACTGTGGGAATGCATTACCCCCTGCACCAGGTACTTCTTTGGACCAGTGTCATGAGGAGCTAGGGAGCCCAAAGTCTTGAAAGGGTCATGGAAGAGGCCAAAACAGGGCCTCTAGCTAAGCATGTATGTTTTGACCATTTTATCTCTCTTAACCTCAGACTCTTCATTTTGAAGTTAGCTATAACAATATCATTTGGTTGTGGTGAGACTTTAGTGAATAGGGCCCCTCTTCTATTATACTCCCTTGGTATCAGTGTCTCTCTTTCCTGCAAGTGGTGCACTACTGTCAAATCAATCGCTGGCTTTTATTGCTTCCATGTTTCCCAACCAGGCTTGTGAACTCTTTCTCAGTCGGAAGACAAGAAAGGCGTCCAATTCATCCTGGCATCCTCCCCAGAAGCCACTCCCGCGGCTCTTAGCACGAGGAAGAAAGCAGAGATTCCACCGTTCTTTTCGTTCTTTTCCAAGATGGTCTGATGAAAGGATTCAGAACCCTGGTTAAACAGAGACCCACTCCTGGCTCCTTTCTCTAGGAAGGTTGCAGGAAAGCAATAAACAATATGGATCTCTTAGACAATGTGAGATATGGGAGTCTGAGTCCCAGCTAGCCAGGCAGAGATATCACCTAGTCTTGACAGCCCAGGAGGGGCCCTTGTTCAGCCGGAGGCCGAGCGTTGCTCACCATAGCCGCTGCGCCTCCTTTGTGCCAGCATCAGGTGCAAATCCCCGGAGCGCCGGCCAAGCGCGTTCGCGCTTTGAAGCGCGCGAAGAAAAGCCCAGCTGCCGCCCCCTCTCTCCCTTCCCAGCTTCTCAGAGATCTACTCCGGCTTCCCCCGCTCCAGCCAGCGAAGGGAGGAGGAGGAGGTCAGACACGTCGCCGGCCGCCCAGCAGGGCTTAACTCCATGCGGGCGGGCGCGAGGGAGGGGGAGCCGCGGACCCGCCGCTCCAGCCCGCTGGCCTTCGAAAGATCCTCCTGGGCCAATGGCAGGCGGGGCGACGAGCCCTGATTGGTGCAGGCGCTCTGCTGATCACTGTGGAAACCCGGGTGGCGGGGAACTCGGGAGGATGCGGAGCCCGGAGCGGGGGGAGCCAGAGGGGTGGGGGGAGGAGGCAGCGAGGCCCTGAGCTATCCTGGAGTTTTCACCGGAGGCAAAAGTCCACAGCAGGCGGGCCGAGGGTGGGCGGAGGAAGGGGACCGCTTGGGGGCACTGGGAAGCCAGGGGTACTCCTGAGGGAAGGCAGGGGTACTGGCTAGCTAGTGAAGGCAAGGAGGAGCGAAAGCGAGGGGAGGAGGCACGGTGGGAGGAGGAGTAGAAGACAAAAGCCGAAAGCGAGGAGGGCGCCGACCGCACACTGCGGCCAGGAGAGGGACCGTCGGTGTTGCGAGCCGCGGGCGCCCGGAGGCCGTAGCGCACGGGGCATCCGGGTAGACAGGCAGCATGGGGAAGGGAGGTAACCAGGGAGAGGGGAGCACCGAGCGCCAGGCTCCGATGCCCACCTTCCGCTGGGAGGAGATTCAGAAGCACAACCTGCGCACCGACCGGTGGCTCGTCATCGACCGCAAGGTCTACAACGTTACCAAATGGTCCCAGCGGCACCCGGGGGGCCACCGTGTCATCGGACACTATTCAGGAGAAGATGCTACGGTAAGAGTCTGGGGGTGCCAGCCACTCTTGTCTGCTGCAGGCTGGTGTCAGGAGCCCGGGGTCCCTGGGCGCCAAACAGATCTCCGGTTCTTAAAGGAGAGCAGGACGTTCAACAGTGAAAGAAAGTGTACCAACTGCCCTCACCTCGTTCCTGGAATCGTTCTCCTCTGGGTCAGCTGGGCAAGCCTTTTGGACGCCAGGCCTTAGCACCTCTGTGGAAGTCCCATCAGTGGCAAACTGTGCCCGGTGCATGTCCACAGCGCATGTTGCGCGCTGGTCCAGCCGGAGCCTGGGACTCTCCAAAGGGGGCGCTCCGGCCTTCGTGTTTGGCGCTCCCCTAGTGGAAGATGGCCACCCTTGGGCGCCGCGGTGAGGAGCCTGAGAGCGGGCAGCCATATGTGGGACTCTCCTGCCAGACCAGGGGGCGGAGAAGGAAAGCTGGTTCCTGGCCAGGACTCGCTCCTGCTTGGACTCCTGTCTAAGAAGGTCCACAATGGCTGCCCGACAGAGACTGCCTAGTAGTTCAGATTCCCACGCTCCCGAGGATTATCCCGACTCACTCCAAGTGCCAGCCTTCTGGGAAATCTTGGTGGGGAATTGGTGGAAGGCGAACGGGCTGGATTTTGCAAAATTCAGGTCCGCAGGGGATCTAGAAGGTGAATCTAGTAGCACTAAGACTGGCTTGGCAACAGGTCTATCTGCCTCTGGGGTTACTATCGGACATTCAACTCAATGGCCCTCTGTGTTTAGATCCTGCCAGGATCGCCCTTCCCCTCTTGCACTCATGGAGGTTGTTGAAGTCTCTGAGACCTCTGTGGAACGGAGGCTATCCTCATGCACACCAAATGTGTAGCTATCCTATATTTGCACAGTACCCCATACCGTGCCTGGCCCCACCCCCAACCATAAAGTGATTGTGTAGTCTGGTGGGTAAGAGGAGAAACACAATCAAAGAGGAAAACCAGACCGTTCTTGGTGAGCTGAAAGCAGAGGAAAAGATGTAGCTGGAGAGAGCTTGGGAAAGAGTGGGAGGAGGATGAGAAGAAGGATAAACTTATCACAAAGCACTCCACATCAAAATCCAGGATGCTGACCTGTGCGGGGGCTTTTCTTGTGCAAGTTTGTTAGTTTCAGTTCTTAACTTCCACTTCTTTTCTCTTTGAGATCAGCCTAGGTAGCCATAACCTAATCAATGGACTGGAGGCTTTGATGAACAGGATATAATCTTACTCCAGATTGAGAGGAGAACTGGCCACATTCATACTGCCTAAAGCCTATTTTCTTTGCTTGTGGACCCTGCTTAATTAAGCCCATGGGGCTGGCGATGCTAACCAGACCTTAGGAGAGTGTAAGGCTTTTCACATTCCTTGAGTGTCCTAGCTCTCTTGGACCTCCTGGCAACCAGAGAAGACCTTGCTTTCTCAGGGAGAAGACTTTCCATCCCCTATCTGGGGGGGGGGGGTGTCTTTCCACTGTTTTGGGTGCTGGTGTGTGCATGAATCTGTAGGTGAATTGCAGACGGCTCCTCCCCTTTCTAGGCTCTTACCAAAAAGTTTCCTAAAAAGTAAAACAACAAATGTGATGGTTTGATCCAATTATTCCATATTGTGTGATAAGTCGGTTTTCTTGTGTGGAAGCTCAGCCCGACAACAGCCCTGAAGTTTATAGTTTATTTAAGAAGCCTGACGTATTTCATCCTTGATTTGGAAATTCTTGGGGTTTCCCTGACCCAGCTTTCTCCAGATGTCTATGTTCAGGTCTGACCCAGCGGGTACCTGGATGGCTTGCTCTTTACCTACTGAAAACCTTATGTCCTCTTCCACATTGCCTGGGTCATTTTCACTGGTTCTGAGTCTGGTGTCTGGGATGCTAATTGCCCCATGATAGGAAAAGTAAGGTGGGAGTCAGGGTAGGGTGCAGATGTGACCCCTGGGCTTGTTGCAGAGAGTCAGTAAGTGGACACACACACCCCGCCACTGCCAACCCCTCATCTATTCCAATAAGATGAGTATGGCAAAGCTTGTCATAAACAGTGAGCCCCAGACAGACACAAGAGGAACGAAACAGCTAGAATGTAAAGGACTCGCAGAGAAACGGAGCAAGCTCATTCGATGTCACAACATAAGCTGGGTGGTGGCGCACGCCTTTAGTCCCAGCACTTGGGGGACAGAGGCAGGCAAATTTCTGAGTTCGAGGCCAGCCTGGTCTACAGAGTGAGTTCCAGGACAGCCAGGGCTACACAGAGAAACCCTGTCTCGAAAAAACCAAAAAAAAAAAAATCGATGTCACAACATTAAAGCTTACTGTCTTCCCCCATAAGACACAAAACACAGTCGATGGAGACAGAGTTGGAGATCGGTGTAGAAAGAGCAGTGAGGTTTTCTTTGGCATCCCCCTGTTTCTTCTTACACTGAGATCAGATTGGCAGAAGGCCTTGGACAACTAGGAGCTCTTCAAAGGGAGCCCCATGAGATGTGGGGACCCCTCCCCAGGCTGTTTCTCTGGGAGCTTTGCCCCTTAGGGGTCTTGTCTTCTTCTTGAGAAGGATGATGAGAATGGACTGTGAGGTTTGGGGACAGACTGATGAGCAGATAGAGGCTGGATCCCTAGAGCCCTTTCATTTGTTACCACTCAAAGGATATCTGTGATATCCTGACAGGAGGCTGGAAGGTGAGGCCAGAAGCCAAGGAGGCCCATTTTAAGGTCAATCTAGGATATCAGTCAAGAATTATCTGTTCCTGAAGGAAAACAAACAAACAAACACCCTCAGAAGTGCTCACTTCTTCTCTAGAAGGATGGAGCTGTTGTCACTTGATCCTTCTGTAGTCAGACCCTGGCCTCACTTGTACTAAAAGCTACCTAAGTGGCATGTGCGCAGAGTCCCAGATACGCGAAAGACTGGAACCCTAAGTTTTGAGGCCAGCCTGGTACCATAGTGAAATTCCATTGCTGAAAATAAACAGTGTGAGTTTTGCAGTTCATGAACCCATGAGATTGGAATATACTATCTCATTTAATTCTCAGGTCAGCCTTGCCGCTCTCCTGCCCTGAGGCTCAGAAATCCTGCTCAGGTGGTGTTCAGTCATTGTCGGGATCTGCTGGCACCACTCTCTGCAGCCTAACCGCTTCTCTCCGTCTCCCTCTTCTTATTTTTCTATATCTTTAGTCATTTCCTGCAGAGCTTTTTCTGTCTTAGATTTGCTGTAGGCACAAAGAATTGTCACCCATGCCCCAAGCCAGTGTTTGCACTTTTCTCGGGAATCTAGGCAGTACAAAATGAGCCTACTTGTGACTTTTCATCTTCAGCAAGAGCTCATGAAACATTCATTGAGTGTCTCCATGGCTCTGAGCTGGGCTCGCATCAGGGCCTCAACACAAAGATGAATAATTCACAGACAGTGGCCTGCCTCTATTGGACTGTTCCTCCTCAGTTTTCCTTGCTTCAACCTGGATTCTCCACTTCCAGACTCCCGCCTGTTCTCCAGCCTATCCAGTTTTGTCTATGCTTTTTGGCCCATCTGCCTTGCTTTCTTGCCTCTTAGAATAAAAATTAAAAAAAAAAAAAAAAAAAAAGACAAAGGGGACCAGAAGTGGGTCCCATCTTTGAGTTGCTCCTATAGTGTAATATTCTGTAAATAAGCAGCAATTGAAAAAATGGAATTGTGCCCCTGTAGACAGAGCAGGAGTATCGGTATGGAAAAGAGAGCCCAAGTTGAGAGTTTCTAGGCCTGAGGGTTCTCTCTCTCTCTCTCTCTCTCTCTCTCTCTCTCTCTCTCTCTCTCTCTCTC
>NC_034590.1:121968854-121976758 GCF_900095145.1 Mus pahari | reverse complement strand
TCTCTCTCTCTCTCTCTCTCTCAGCTGAGTAGGAGCCACCACAGTTTGGTAAGAGAAAACCTCCATATCCAGCCCCAGCACCTCCTGTAATGGTTCTAATAAAATACAAATGGAATCGGGTTGTGGAGCTGGCTTAGTAGTTATGCTTGTTAGTAAGAGTGAAATCAGAACCCACAGCATACGGGATGGGGTAGTAGCTGATATGTAATTCTAGCCCCTGAGTGCAGAGGGGTGGGATCTCCAGGACAAGCCGGCTAGCAAGACTAAGCATGCCGGTGAACTCGGAGTTTGATTGTGAAGCCCTGCCTTGATGGATGGAGTGGAGGAGCAATCGAAGATGATTCTCGACATCAATTTTGTGGGCCTCCGCACGCATGCCCAAGTATGCACATGCACATATGCAAAAACATATATGCACATGTCCATGAAAACGGAAAGGGGAGAAATGGCATCATGTTTTCAGGCCCAGTCTGCCTCTGTGGGGATTTACTTCCTGTGCAGCCAAGGAAGTCCACACATCCTGTGCTAGCCAAGGAGTTCACGGGCCACAGAGAACTTCTCAGTCTCTTCTCCTTGGAGTGGGTGGGACCAGTGGACTTTCTGCTCTGTCTGTACCTATGTGCTGCTGAAAGTAACTCAGAAGTCAGTATCTTCAGTGACTGCCATCTTTTTTTTTTTTTTTTTTTTGAAACCAGAACATTTATTTTATGACTGATTGAAATCCTCAAGATGAACTGGATGCTGCCACAGCTGCTCTCTTGGGTTTGGGTGTTGTTCCCTCACGGAATCCATGTCTGAACCTGTGGTAGACAATCTTTAGGTGCCTCATCCGACCAGTCCCAGTAGTGTTTCGTCTCTTAGCCTTGGCACTCCAGTTATACTTCCTCTTGCGCTTGGCAGGGTAGCCACATTTGCCACAGGTCGACTTCTGAAGGTGGTAGGCCTTGGAGCCGCAACGGCGGCACAGCGTGTGCGTCTTGTTGCGACGCTTACCGAAGGATGACGTTCCCTTCGTCATCTTGCTTCTACCGGAGAGGCCAAAGAGCGACTGCCATCTTTTTAATCTCTACCTATAAACCCCCAGGTCCCTCCTGATTCTCTTCCTGCTTTGAGCAATCATCAAAGAACCTGTGGATTGCTGCATGGATCATCATGTACCCTTATTTATTGAGCCTGGACTTCTTAAATCCTGGGCTAAATTCCCAGATGTGGAAAGTTAGCTCATGGCTTTGCTGTGCAGAAGAACCTGGGCACAGTCAGAAACAGGTTTTGGGACCCTAGGGTCTGTGCAAGGCCAGGAACAGTGCGTTCTGCCCGGAGGTGGCAGGGGCACCTAGAGAAGTCACCACCATGACAGCTGAGGACAAACAGTGCTTATGGATCTGGTCCTGACCCCACTGGGTACCTGCTCAGGTCCTCTGCACCTGTTTGCCACGCCTTCTACTTTCCCCATGCCTTGGCTTGCTTCCTAGAAAGACTTTGGCTTCTCTCCCTGTCAGAGAAAGAGAGCCTGCTTCTAACTCTTGTTCCAAAATCATCATTTGGGTTGGCCCAGTCCTGCCTTGCACTAAGGCCTACTCTGCAACCTGACATCCCTGGAACCAGACAGCGCTTTGGAGTTATAGTGTTCAAGGCGTAGCTATGACCCCTTGAAGCAGTGACAACTGAAGTGAACAATTCCCCCCCCCCTCCAAGAAGAGAACGCTCATTTCAAGGGAGGTCTTTGTCCTAACAGCAGAAAAATCGGTGGTCAGCCATCTAGCCCATCAGTTCCTGGGGTGTGACCATGGACAAGTGGGGTCACCAACCTAGGTCTCTTCATCAGTGTAGCGGGACCTGAAAAGCCAAGGTGGTATAGTGCGCATTAGCGTGTGAAAGCCCAGGGTTCCATTCCTAGTACTGCACAAAAGAAAGGCAGCAACAAAATGACCCACCTCCCAGAGCGGGGGGGGGGGGGACGGGACAGGCTGATGACACAGGCCACCCGCCTGCGCAGGGTGACAGCTGCCTGAAAACCAGCCCGAAGTGTGAGTGCCTATAGTGATGAAGAACTCCCTGTTCCGGAAGTATTGATCAGGTTGTATAAAATGACAGCAGCGTCTAGACTGGACGGCAGGATGGAAGCAAATCCTGGATTAGAGGGTTCACGGCCACTGGGCCCTGGGTGTCTCTGAGCCTTGTGAACTCTTGTGAAGCAGGTGTGATCACCACAGGCTAGATGTGGTCCTTTCTCTCTAGGTGTCAGGTCAGGTGACAGGATTTACAATGAATATGCCACCCGATTTGTGCAGTTTTGTGTGTTTGTTTTTTGAGACAGGATTTCATGTTTGAGGCTGGCCTCAAACTCACCTTGTAGCTGAGAACAGCTTAAATTTCTGATCCTTCTACCTCCACACCTGGTTTATTATGCCATGCTGGGGATTAACCCACAGCACCAGGCACACCAGACAGTTTCTGTCCCAAAGTTTGTGATATGCATGTGTGTATGTTCAAATGTGTTGTGTTCACATGTATGTGTGACTGCATGTGTGTGCATGTACTTGTGGAGGCCAGAAGTTGGTATCCAGTGCCTCCCACTATCTCTGTGCACTTTATTTACTGAGACAGGATGTCTGTCACTCTTAACCTGGATCTCGACGAATCGGCTAGTCTAGCTCGCCAGATTGCTATAGGGATCCACCTCGTCGGCGCTGGTTTTACAGACAGGTTGGATTTTATGTGCGTGTTGGGGGTTCCAACGCCAGTCCTCACATTTGCATGGCAAGCACTTAATCCACGGAGCCATCTCCCTGCCCTCATGGTTTGTGATCCTGACATGAGTATGTAGAAGAGGGATCAGCAGTGTCCCTGAGAAGCCTGAGGCTAGAAAGGGTTGTTTTCAGACATGCGGCTGAGAAAAATTTTCTTGAAGGTAACATTGAAGCAGGTCCCACAACTCTAGCACAGGTGTGGGAAGAAACTTGATGTATTAAAGAGCCCGTTCTGGAAGCTACTAAGTCAGCCAGGACAGTAAGCTGGTTCCATGGAGCAGCTGAGAAGAGGCACAAAGGAAAGCCACTCCCTGAGGCAGTTGAACTGGATTGCAGTCTGGCTGCGCTCCCCAGCCTTCAGGACCTCACTGCCTGGGGATTTTGAAGTGATGAAGGGCTTTGCCTGGCCTGTGACTGTGTGCCTCACCTGATTTCAGCGAGCTGAGGCTGCCCCAGAGCCCTGTGCAAATGGCTGAGGAGTGACAGGGCTCTCATTTGCCAGTAACTGGGGGCGTCCTGGATGGGGGGGGTGAGTGAGTGATCTGGAAGAGCTAAGGTGAATAAGGCACTTGCTAGCCTCCACCAAACAAGTGGAGAGGAAATTTATAGGGAACTTCTTGTCTATGGTGAGGGGATCCTGCCATTGGCAGCTCTTGCTGGACTTTCTTCTGAGTTTTGCTGTGTGTGTGTGTGTGCGTGTGCGTGTGCGTGTGCGTGTGTGTGTGTGTGTGTGTGTATGTGTGTGTTGTTGTTGTTGTTGTAGTTGTTTTGTAAAGAAGCCTGAGCCTGGGGCTCACAGAGCTGATCCTTCTTCCAGTGTCTGCCTGAGCCTCCTTGGACAGCAGGCTTCTCTCTATGAAAAGATCCTTGGTTTTGATCTGACCCCTTGATTTAATCTCACCTTTTCCATTCAGTCAGGGGAGAGTCTGTTTGAACATTTGTTTTTAAATTCTGTCCATTGTTCTCTTGTACTAAATGTTACTTTGCAGGTTCATATATAATAGCCTTGCTGAGATTATTAGAGATGTGAACCTCTTTCCCAAAGTAAAGGTTGAAAGATAAAGAAATACTGTCTCTTCTGAACCAAGAGTCACTAATAGTAATGTTTAATCTCATTTGCTTTCTCCATATGTGAAGACAATTTTCTTTGGAAATTAAGTTGTTTGATGGTACACGCCATCAATCCCAGCACTCAGATGGTTAGAGGCAAGAGGATCAGAGTTTCTGGCCAACCTTGGCTACATCAGTTTGAGGCCAGTGTGAGTAACAAGATGCACTGTCTCAAAAGAGCAAACCAGGGTGGGCAAGACGATCATCAGTTGAGCCACTTGATGCCAAGCCTGATGACCTGACTTCAGTCCCTGGGACCCATGTGGCAGTAGGAGAGAATGCACAACTCAAAGATTGTCCTTTGATTTCCACATCTGCTGGGTATGCACACACACACACACACACACACACACACACACACACGCACACAAACACAACACATACATACATACACATGTGCAAACACAACATACATACATACATACATAAATGTAAAAAAAAGTTTTTAAGTAAAATAGGCTGAGAGAGAGGGCTCAGTAGTTAAGAGCTCTGCCAGGTCTTCCAGAGGATCTGGGTTCAATTCCCAGCACCCGTTTGGTGGCCAAGAACCATCTGTAACTGCACTTTCAAGGGAATCTGGTGCTCTCTTCTGACCCTCTTTGCCCCAGGCACACACATGGTATACATTTGTACATGCAGGCAAAATACTCATACACACAAAATAAATTAATCTATTTTTAAAGTAAAACAGCAAAAAGTTGCAGCATCTTCTCCCAGGAATAAGAGTGCTCTGTGACAACCATAATACTTCTATCACATTAGAGGCCAGAGCTGAAGTTCGTCCTGCAGACTGTTTGCCTAGCATGCTCCTCAATTCAGTCCCCAGCCGTGCATAAACCAGACATGGTGATACATGCCTGCGATCCAAGCACTTGGGAGGTTGCAGCAGAGGGGTCAGAGTTCAACTCTTTGACCACATATGTTTGATGACATATGAGCTTATGGGTCAGTCCAGGTGATAGGAGACCCCGCTTTTAAAAAAATTAATAGTCCCGATTGGATCAAAAGCCCAATGCCCATTTTTACTTTCACATCTACCTCTCAAAACTCTTGTGTACCCTTTATCTTTCCTCCAAACAGGAGCCTTTCTAGTGAAAGGGTGTGGTTCATATGTCTCCATTAAGAGGAGTGTCCCCACACTCACACCCCTCTCTGCCTCACTATGTTGATTTCTCTGGTGGTTTTTCCTGGTACCATATGGCTTCGTCAGCTCAATCTTTCAGTGCTTCAATTTGGATGAGGTGGTGGGAGGCAGAATAATGTGAAGCTTCCAATTATACATCCTGGGGACCTGGTGCAGACTCACCTCTAGGAGAGATGCTTGAATTTGTAGAGACAATTTTTGTTATATAGTTCTGCGTAGAAAAGCTGGTAAAAATACTACAGTATTAGCATTGATGGTCTTCCCATGTGATGACTATTTGTCGTTTTTATTATTCCGTGCATTTCTAATGTTGCCAGAATTAAGCATGTTTCCACTTCATCTCTGGAACGAGAGAGATTAAAATGCAAAACGCAATAGTAATGTTACGGAAGGTTTGCAAACTAATGAAAATAAAGTAAGATGCAACCCATGTCTTTAGTAAGAGTTTAAATCCCTGACACACTGTGCAAGGTTTTCCAGGAATTCTTTTACATAATTCCATGTTATTTTTTTTCTCTTGTTGTTTCATGTCATCGAAGCATATTTTCCATGCTGTGGTCATTTTCTAGGTGTTAGGGACCAAGCTGGTGCCTCACACATGCCGGGCAAGCGTTTTTATCACTGAGTTAAACCCTTTCCCTGAGTCTTTATCTCTTCACTGATAATTGTGGCCTCGTGGAAGAGGACATCTCTGGGGTGGTGGGTGGTGTAGTTTGTGCACTGTGAGAGACATTCAGTGCAGGAGCAGGCCAGGGCTGTCTTCTCAGCTTCCTGTGCCTACCTGCTCTCCCTGAAGACCTCTCTGTCCACAAACCCTTGACCAGCTCAGTAGGCCTGGCGCCAGTACAGAGGCTCAGGGTGGTGACTGTTTGCTACTGGAGTCTTGCACTGGGGATATGTCCTGGGGTGGAGTCTGGAGTAAGCATTTGCCACTGGGTGGTGGGAAGCCCCACTTGGTGTCTGAGCAGAGGCTGGAGCTGCTGCTAAATGCCCTCTCTCCTAGAATGGGAGTAGCCAGCAAAAGTTTGGGGTTCAGCCTTACCAACCTGCTTTTCTATTTTCCAGGATGCCTTCCGTGCCTTCCACCTGGACCTGGACTTTGTGGGCAAGTTCTTGAAGCCCCTGCTGATTGGTGAGCTGGCCCCAGAGGAGCCCAGCCTGGACCGTGGCAAAAGCGTGAGTGGGACTTGGAACGTTGATGGGGTGGGATGAAGCTGGATGGTAGGGGAGAGAGTACTTTCTCCCCAGAACCCCACTGTCAGGGCTATGGCAGGAGAGTCCTTGAGCCAGTCCAGGAGGAAGCCCTGAGGAACTAGATGAGGGAGGACCTCAGAGCATCCCCTGAGAGCCACCAGCTGGGTGACAGTAGCATCCCTTCTCTCCAAACTGGTCCTTTTGCTCCTCTCCTTCTTTTACACAAAGCTGCCAGATGTTGGTGTGCTGCCATCTAAGAAAGGGCACAAACAGCAAGGCAGTATCAACTGTTGATAAGTGTGGCTGCTTTGGAACGAATCGCTTTGAGAAAGAGTGGCCATTTGTCACTGAGTCAGACACCCCACTAAGTGCTGCGCTTCAGAGATGTGCAAAAAGAACTTCCAGGCCGAGTGGTGAAGCAGCTTCTG
Source organism: Mus pahari (assembly GCF_900095145.1). NCBI lineage: Eukaryota > Metazoa > Chordata > Mammalia > Rodentia > Muridae > Mus > Mus pahari. The sequence goes on along the minus strand of NC_034590.1, from coordinate 121,970,132 downwards.
TACCGGACCTGGCTTGCATGATGGAGTTGTGTAGAACAGCATGCTTTAGAGAGACCTCCCTTCCCCTTCTCTCAATGCTTCCCTTTCCCTACCAGAGTCACCATTCTAGTGGAGCCTAGGCTTCCCCTGGCCCTAAGCAGGGCTGAGAGTATCCATCCTGGTGTCCTGAGCCAGTTGACATCTTGGGGGTTGGAGTGGTTAAGTCCTAGGAGGCACACTATGGTACCAGAGCTGAGGTATTTCTCCCTTTGACAGGCATACTATGTGTGCCAGCAAGAGACAGTGGGACACCATCACCCTTGCCTGTCCTAGAGAGATGGCACTTCTGACTGTCATCCAGGGCAGAGAAGCTTCCTGGAGGAAACCAGACCAGGCCAGCCCCTCTCGCTCCCTGTCCGAGCTGGAGTAATTCCTTATTGGCTTCTACCTCAGGGCCTCAGCAAAGCTAGGCAGGGCAGAGGTGTTTTCCTGGCCTGGATTCTTGGTTGGTCCTCCATCGAGGACTGTCTGCCTCCCTGGCTGCTGTGTTCAGCCCTCAGAGGCCTCTCTGGCATCATGAGCGAGCGGGACCCTGGCTGCACCTGCGCAGTCAGGTGGTAAAAGACAAAAGGGCTCTCTTCCGAGGTGTGGTGTTCAGTGGAACGCACAGCACTCGCACTGTTGCCAAACCATCCCTATCACCCAGTTCTAGAACGTTGACATCATCTCTAACTGATATTCTGTGCCCTTCCCACCATCTCCTCACTCCCTTCGGCCCCTGCCAACTACCGTTCTATTGTCTCTAAGCATTTAACTCTGCCAGGCACCTCATAAGAAATCATACTGTATCTATTATTCTTTACAAAATTGTATTAGAGAATGTTTTCATTGTTTTTGGTTTTCTTTGTTGTTTTGACATAGGGTCTCCGGTAGCCTAGGCTAGCCTTGAACTCCCAATCCTGCTTTCCCCCTCTCAAGTGTGGGACTGCAGGCGTGCACTGCCTCATCTGGCAGCTTGTGTATACTGATTATACAGAATAATGGGTTTCATTCCAACAGCTTCATGCAAACTTTTATCCTTTTATAACTAGCCTATTTCATTTAGCATACATAAACCTTACCCACTTTAAAACACATAGTGTAACAGCATGCCAAATTTTCCTTTGTTTTTTAAGGTTGAACAGTCTGTCATGTATGTAGAACACAATCAGGCATAGTCAACCTGCAGCCTAAGACAAAATTGTAAACTTACTAAAAAATGAGTGTGTGTGTGTGTGTGTGTGTGTGTGTGTGTGTGTG
>NC_034590.1:121965377-121968844 GCF_900095145.1 Mus pahari | reverse complement strand
GAGAGAGAGAGAGAGAGAGAGAGCATGTACATGTGGGTGTCCATGGAGACCCAAAGAGGGCATCAGGCCCCTGGAGCTGGAATTACAGACAGCTGTGAGTGGCCCTACATGGGTGCCAGGAACAAAACCAGCCCCCTGTGAGAGCTGCACTCACTCACTCTTAACCACTGAGCCATTTCTCTGGTTCCAAGTCCTTTTTTTTTTTTTTTTTTTGCCTGTTGTAAATAATGCTCCTGAGAACATTGATGTAGACGGTATATACTACTTATTATTAGTTATTGTTATTATTGCTACAGTTTTAGAAGGCCATTTCCACACATATGTACTTGTGTAGACACAGTGTACCTAGGGCATGTTGTCCCATAGCCCTCCACTCTCTTCCTGAGCCCTCCTTTAGTCCCTTACATTTTTTTAACCTTTATTTTTATTTTGTGTGTTAGAATGTTCTGCCTGCATGCATGTCTTTGCATCACATGCATCCAGTACCCTTGGAGGGTCAGAAAAGGGTGTTGTATGCCCCTGTGACTAGAGTTATAGACAGTTGAGAGCCACCATCTGGATGCTGGGAATCAAACCCTGGTCCTATGGAAGAGCAGCCAGTGCTCTTAACTGCTGAGTCTTCTCTCCAGCCCTGTTAGTTCTGTTTGTCCCCGTACAGCTTCACTTCTACTTTACTGTCACCTGTACATAAAAGATGTCACATGTGTATGAAGTCTAGAATCCATGAGGGAACTGAGAGGAAACACGAGCCAGTTGACTTTCTGAGACTGACTTAATTCACTCAGTGTGATCCAAGTCTGACTCGTCGTCGTCTGCCGCTTACCCTGATGCATTATGTCTGTGGTACTGGTGACCACTGCAGGACCTCGTAGCTGGGCTCACACAGAGTTCAAGGTGCTTGCCACAGCTGTCGTGTGTACTGTGCTTGATCACATGTCCCCTTGGAAGGTCTAGTAGCCCATTCTCTTCTGCGTCCTTGCTCAACAGTCCCAGATCACCGAGGACTTCAGGGCCCTGAAGAAGACTGCTGAGGACATGAACCTCTTCAAAACCAACCACCTGTTCTTCTTTCTCCTTCTGTCCCACATCATCGTCATGGAAAGCATTGCCTGCTTCATCCTCTCGTACTTCGGCAATGGCTGGATTCCAACCCTCGTCACAGCCTTTGTCCTGGCTACCTCTCAGGTGAGGCCTGACATCCCTGAGCGTCATTCGAACATCCCCACCTCTCAGATCCCTCCTGGCTATTTGCTGATGCTGCAGTGACATTCACAGCCCTCTTTCCCCAGGCCCAAGCTGGATGGCTGCAACATGACTATGGCCACCTTTCTGTCTATAAGAAATCCATATGGAACCACGTTGTCCACAAGTTTGTCATTGGCCACTTAAAGGTAGGTGTTGGGGCTAAGGGTGATAGCCCGGGCAGTAAATCTCTTGGGAGAACCTGAGTTTGATACCCACAGCATGAGTACGAATGCTGGCCATGCTCAGAATCCCAGCACTGGGGAGGCAATCACAGGGGAAGCCATGGGGTTCAATGGCCAGGCAGTTTGGACTACTTGCTGAGCTCCGAGCCAGTGAGACTGTCTCAAAGTAGGTGGATAGTGTTCCTGAGGATGTCAGCTAAGACTGTCCAGTCTCCGTGTGCATGTGCATACATGCAAGCCTCCCCTCAAACATGTAGCCACATGTGCCCACACATTGAAAACTGGGGGCAAGGGAGAGGACTTGGGGCTGGAGAGATAGCTCAGTGGTCACGAACAGTAAAAGAAAGAAAGAAAAGGAAGGAAAGAAAAGGGAAGGGAAGGAAAGGAAAGAAAGGAGAGTCTGAGGGATGGTGTGTGTGTGTGTGTGTGTGTGTGTGTGTGTGTGTGTGTGTGTGTGTGTGTCAGCAGCAGCCTGAGTGACCATCCCATTAGATTATCTCTCTGTAAATAGAAATTATCCCATGTTAAACATGTATGTAACTTCATCCCCCAAACCTCGCGGCTTAGCAACAGAAGACAGTATAGGGTGATAGTTGACTGTGGCTGTGGCTTGCTGCTTCAGGAATGCCAAATCACCTCTACTGTCATTTTATATAAGTCCTTAGTGAGTGACATCAAATTAGGTAAAACTTAACTAAACTAAAGGGCAAGTTGTTTAAAATGCTCAGGAGGCCGTGACCCACGGAGAGAAGTGTTAAAGTCAGGCGAGTCCATAAAGCCAACCTTGCTGGTGACCTTGAGCTGAGCTGACTAGCGTCCCCTCTACTTAGAAAAGCAACATAGGAGAAGCAAGACTTCTTTCAGTAGCTTATGGTTTCAAAAGTGTCACTCCACAGTCCCCGGCTCTGTTAATTCTGGGCCCATGGTGACCCTGCTGGTAGAAGCATGTGGCAGAAGCCACTTAGCTCAAGACAAGCAGGAAGGAGCCAGGGAGGAAGAAAGGGTCCAGGGAGCAGACAGAACTTTCCAAGGTGTCCCTCCTTTCCTGAATACTTCTTCCTGTCATCTGCTGAAACAGTGCCATCGGTGTGGGACTGCGGATTCAACCCACACCACGTTCATGGTGATGTGCCATATTCAAACCATAACATACTCTCTCAAACAAACCCTAGTGCCTCCCACAGTCAGTACTATTGCTTCCTCAGAAACGCTGGGTCCCTAATATTACCCTCCTACCCTCAGCTGGGGAAGGGTCCTGTTTCCAGGTTAAAAATCTCCACTCTGTGTGCCCCCCCCCCCCCCACTGCACCCTTGGCTGGTCAGCTGTGGATGGGATTATGGGTGAGCCAGCAATGAGCCGCCCTGCAGCTCCCAGCTAACAGTTTACCTGGACCTAAGCCTCAAAGGCTGGGAACCTGGACCCTTCCCAGAACCTCAGGAGGGGATACACACAAGTGCATTGTTTCATTCTGCACTGCCCTCTGTGGCTTAAATCCTCCTCTCCATAGGAAAGAAACATTTTACTCACTACCCCTGTGCTCCCCATGCCATAGACAAAGATAGACTGTGTTCTGTTTCCAACTTCTGGCAGGGTCCTGAGGGCCTTTCCTGCTCAAGGCCTTGTGTCCTTGATGGACAGCTTGAAACACGGCTCTTATATCAGACAAACAAGGGCAAGACAGAGGGCTGGCTTCCTTATAGAAGCCTTTGTTGGTGAAATTGGAACTCTGGGAACTGGGGAGGTAGCTCAGTTGGTAGAATGCTTGTTGAGTATCTTGAAGCCCTGGGTTCATCCCCAGCACCATATAAACTGGGTGTGGTGCACGTAGATGATCCCAGCACTCAGAATCTGGAGGAGGAAGGTCAGAAGCTGGAAGCCATACTATGCTACATAACAAGTTTAGGGCCAGCCTGGGCTAAATGAGACCCTTTCTCAAAAAACAAACATGCACTCCCTTATCTATATATGTGGTGGTATTCCCTTTCTCTTCTCTTCCCTTCCCTTCCCTTCCCTTCCCTTCCCTTCCCTTCCCTTCCCTC
>NC_034590.1:121871146-121961146 GCF_900095145.1 Mus pahari | reverse complement strand
AATGAAACTGCTGGTCCCTGGTAGAGATGACTTCACTGTTTCTGAAGTGCTTTCTCCTTGCTCAGTCCTGGGGAAATTGAGGCTGGAGAAGTGACTTGACTTCTTTCAGAACTGAGCAGTACTCTGGGCTCAGACGTGGCAGAGTTATAGTCTGAGTTCCAGGAACTCCAGGCACAAGCCCCATGTGTGATGGGGAAGCTAGCTACTGGTGGTGTGGGTACCAGGACCCGGTTCCCATCAGGGTCCATCACTGGCAAGTTCACTGGTCTCTGTGGCTCACCTAGCTCCCCTCCCTTACAGGGTGCCTCAGCCAACTGGTGGAATCATCGACATTTCCAGCACCATGCCAAGCCCAACATCTTCCACAAGGACCCGGACATAAAGAGCCTGCACGTGTTTGTCCTTGGCGAGTGGCAGCCCCTTGAGGTATGAACCGTGTTGATTAGGAGATGTCATGGGAGGAGGGAAGGAGTCCTGTAGGCTCAGCGTTCCGCTGGGATGTCAGCACCTTCTGCCACCCAGAACCCTTTCCTAGTCATCTCAAGTTATCCCCGCTGCAATGTACACAGAGCACCTTTCCTCCAGGGTACTGGACACAGCCTCTGAGCCTCTCAGCACGTCCCTCCGGCCCACAGGAAAGTGGGTCAGATGTTTCAGGAAGGCAAAATTCTAGGCCTCCAGGATAGGTCTAGAGGGCCAGCTCATGTGCAGGAAGCATTATCTGGAAAGCAGCAGCCTGTTTAAGCAGATGAGAAAGGAAGGCTCGAACAGACAGGAAGTGATAGTAGGAAGGTCTGGTCATTTACCAGTTAGGCCAGGACAAGCCTTCAGATCTTTGGCTGCTAGGACACCTCCTTCTATTTACCCACACTTACTTTAGTATCATTTTATTTTTTATTATTAGTATAGGACCTACTTGGTACAAACATTGAAGCAGTATAGAAATATATGTTTAGTGTCTTAACTCCATCACCTCTCAGCGTCAGGTTTTATGGACCCAAGAGTAACCACTGTTAATGAGACGCCAAATAGCTTTGTAAGTGCCTGCTGCTAAGTCCCGACTCCAGCCTTCAATACCTTCTGTTTGCAAGTGAACATGCATATATCTTGTTTTTTTAAAAAACAACAACAACAACAACAACAACAAAAAGCTGGGCGGTGGTGGCGCACGCCTTTAATCCCAGCACTTGGGAGGCAGAGGCAGGCGGATTTCTGAGTTCGAGGCCAGCCTGGTCTACAAAGTGAGTTCCAGGACAGCCAGGGCTATACACAGAAACCCTGTCTTGAAAAACAAAACAAAACAGAACAGAACAGAACAAAACAAAAAACTAGAAATGAAGCATGCCTTCTATTCTGCAGCTCACTGCTTCTCTTAATGCAGACCTTGTTCCACAAGTCCTGGAAGACTGTGTCATCCTCTGGGGACCGTGTAGTATCTACCTGTCTGTACCTTACAGCATGGCATTACTTCATTTGACAGTGCTGCTAATTTTAATTTCCCTCTTTGGGGGAAGTGTTGGGTTCAGACTCAGTGCCTGTCACATGGTAAGCACATGTTGTACCACTAAGCCCGTCACTCTTCCCCTGTGATTCTCCACACCATCACTTAGTAGAAGTACACGCAGCAAGGCATGGTAATAGGACATAGAGGCAGGAGGATTTCTAATTCTAGCTTAACTTGGGTCTAGATAATGAGACTCTTTTCAAAGTCAAATGTCAAAAACAAAATAAAGGACCAAGCAGGATGGCTGCCAGGGCTGATAATCTGAGCTTCATTCCTAGGACCCACATAATGATGGAGGAAAGAAGCAAACCCCTAAATTATCCTCCGACCTCTGCACATGCACTGTGCACTGTCACACACACACACACACACACATACACACACACACACACCCTCTGCACATGTACTGTGCACTGTCACACACACACTCATACAATACACCCACACACACACACACACACACTCACACACATTCACACACACACTCACACACATAAATGAGGGGTTAAAGAATATTAATTTTAAAAAGTACTAATTTTAAAAATATATAGTAGGGCTGGAGAGGCAGCTCAGAATTTGAGGGCCCCGGTTTGATTCTCGGCACTTGCATATGGAAGCTCACAACCATTGGCAGCTCTAGTCCCAGAGGATCCTACACCCTTTCTGGGCTTTCCAGGCATTCGAGTAGTGCACAGGCATACACACAGGCAACATATCTAAACACATTTGATCAATCAATCAACAAACAAACAAATAAGTAAGTTAAATAAAGCACTCTTATTGCATTTAAAGAATGTGCTCAGTCCAGGCATGGTTGTATATGTCTCTAATCTCAGACATCAGGACACTGAGAAGAATTACTGTGAATTTGATAACTAGCCTGGTCTGCTTAACAAGATATTGTCCTTTAAAGAGAGTAGGGGGAAATCACTCTATACTTTTTAAAATTAGAGCCTTTATATTAGGGTTTAATTTATAAAAAGGAAGAGAAAAAAACTATCCTTGTGTGTGTGTGTGTGTGTGTGTGTGTGTGCGCGCGCGCGCCCCACGTTGAATGGAGATAATATGCTGAGGATGAACACAAGACAAGCTGTAGGTGTAGCTCAGTGGCAAAGTCCTTGTGCAGCATGCTCAAGGCCTTGGGTTCAATGCTAGTATCGTGAAGGAAAATTACAGCGCTGGGCAGAGCAGAGCCCTCAACAAGCTGTTATGAGAGAATACAAACTTACTCTCAGTAAACAGGGTCATAGAAAGAGTACCCTAGCTGTGTTGGCATCCAAGGCTTATGGCATAGACAAAAGAGAGTCTGTCCCCATCAATTCTGGTTTGCAGCCTTGTCTGATCCAAGGTGCACAGGACCTCAGCCACAGCTCTGAACTTTGGCTAGGCAGGGATTTTACTTTCTGCCCAACACCTGTCTCTGTTTCTCTTCTGGGAAATGGCTTATTAGCTTTGGTTTGAAGTGTTTGGTTAGTAGAGTTGATTACTTAGAAGTCTTTTGATAGCGAGGACAAAGACTTCCTTAATGCCTGTAGTAAAGCTATTGGTTCTTACCACACAGCCCTGAGTTTCTAACATGTAAAGGAAAGCCAGGCTTCCCAGCTCTGCAGACCAGCTGCACAGTAGCTGATGAATTCTGTCCCATCCCACTTCTCCAATGCTGGGATGCTGGCTTTTGGAGGGAGATTTCCAGAGGTTGCTGGTCCTATTGGCAGTGGCATTTGAAGATGGCGGCTAGTATCACCATGGAAAGTCTCTCTCGGGCATTGGGGTGTTTACAAGAGAAACCCCATGTTTCCTGGGTTTCTGGTTTAACTTTGTGCAAGTGCCCAAGAGACCGTGCTGGCTGAAAGGAGCCCTGGTCTCTACGTGAAGTGACACTTAGTCCAGCCCATCTCAACAGAGCCCCAATCATCCCAACAGCTATGACTCAAGGGCTTGAGCCTCCATTCCAGGCCCCAGAACTGATGCCTGACAGAGCAGACCAGCCACAAGGGCATTCGACTCATAGAAATGTTAAGAGCAGACTTCCACCATCTGGTCATACTTATGATTTCTGGGAGGGTGTTCTGAGTTTGTTTTATGCGGCAATATGCATTCAGTTTCTTTTCGGTTTAGCAAAGTTTTTCACACAGAGTATTTTCAGTGTTTTATGGCTTCGCACCTCAGCTTCTAGCCTGGGGTGGGGGTGGGGCAGTTTTTACACGGATGCATTTAATTGGCATGTGGTCCATGTGTCCGGGTATGGGCCCCAGCATGAGGTCAGAGAACTACTTGTAGGAGTCTGTTCTGTTCTCCTACCTCGTGGGTTCTGGGGATGTAACTGAAGTTATCAGTCTTCGCAGCAACTTCCTTTAGCCTCTGAGCCATCTCAGTGGCCCTCAGGTTGTAATTTTTCCCCAGTAGGATTTGGGTGTGAAATGGTCTGCTTTTACATTCTCTGGAGTCGGTCAGTACCCTCAGCCACTAAGGGGCTTCATTGCCCTTCCCAAACATAAGCTTGAGCTCTCCTGTACCCCAGTGTCTGCTCTAGACTGTTGGTCCCCTCTCGGGAGGCAGGTTGTGCAGCCTGGACAAAGCTTTCGGCTGTGCTTAGCACTTGGTGCAGGCTCCTTTTTCAGACATGCACGTTGCAGTATTCAGGACGCAGTTGATGGCTGGCTCATTGTGCCTACGTAGTATGCCCCAGGCCTCTTCATGATGCTAGCTTTTCCCCCTGGTTTAACTGCCCCGGAAAGGCAATCAATCAACCATACTCTTACAAATAAGGAGGCCAATGTCTCTCCACTGGCACCACTGTGTCGTTTCTGCTTGGGGTCTAAGCACTGGGCGGGAACCCTTGGCCTAATTAATCTGTGGTGTGTGCAACCATCTTGTTTGCTCCCCCAGCCCTTTGCTATGTCACTATCCTCAGAGTCTAGCCAGTGTGCTCCTAGAAGTGCTAGCAGCTTACCTGCCCGAGGGCTTCCTCCTCCACTCTCCTAGGAAGCACACTGCATTCTCCTTATCTCCCTGTGTCTAGCAGACCTTCAGTCCCTACCGCAGTTCCTAGGACATACGTGGCTCTCTTCGTGGAGACTTGGATGAGCATCTAGCATCCTGCCAGTGCCTGCTGGGGCCATGTTGCTCACTGCTCTGTATATGCCTTTGTGAGTTCCCAGTGGCAGCAACCGACCTTGTGGCAACTCCTGCCAAACCGCCCCTCAGCCCTAGACAGACAAAGGAGGCCCTTGTCACTTTTCAGACTTCATTTCAGACCTGAAACACGACCTTGCCTGGGTCTGATGTACCATTTATTTTTCTTCTTGCTGCCACAAAAGGCCTGACAAGCGGTTTAAAGGAGGAAGGATTTATTAGGATTTGGAGTTAAAGGCGATACCCTCCATGGTGGTAGGGAAGGCGTGGCAGTAAGGAAAGGCATGGCGGGAGGGAGCTGGCCAGTCACTGCATCTGCAGTCGGGCACAGAGGTGGATGCTCAGCTCAGCTTTGTTTTGCTTGCTTTCTCCATTTTATCCACCCTAGGATCCCAGCATGAGGAATAACACTGCCTACAGTTAGTGTAGGTCAGTCCTCCTCAGTCCACTTCATCTGGCTAATCCCTCACCATGGAAACCAGAGGCTTGTTTCTTGGTGAGTCTAGGGAGCCTGTCAAGTTAATAATCAGTAGCAACTGTCACAGTGCCGTCTCTTAATGCCCGGACACACCCCTTTTTTATGCTGTAACCTTCCCCTCGCTTGTTCTTATAGTCTCATGGCCTCTCACAGGGCAAAATGTGTTCAGTCCAACTTCAACAGTTTCCATTGTCTTAACAGTTTCAATACTGTTCGTAAGTATAAGCGCAGGAGCTGGTTAAAATCGATTGCTGCTCTTGCAGAAGACCTAGTTCCTAGCAGAGTTCAGCTCCTAACCAACCATGTTGGGCAGCTCCCAGCTGTTTGTAACTCCAGCTCCAGGGGATCTGACACGATCTGACACCCTCTTCTGCCCTCCACAGGTATCTCACACATGCACACATATACACATAAAAGAAACATGAAAAATGCATCCTTTCTAAAGTGTAAGTATGCTCGTCTCATCAGAGACTCGGTTCACTGTGAACACCTGCAACATCAAAGCCCACGTTCCATGCTCCCAACATAGCCCGGCACAGAGCAAATGTCCACCATCTCCCTCCTGGGCTCTGGCCACAAGCTTGACTAGTTGGTGAAGGTACCCTTTGTCTTTCTGGCCCCCTCCCCTCTAAGTGTGCTGTCTCCCAAACTTACTTTCTGGGTTAGACAGGAAAGGGGATGAGCAGTGCTCTCTGGTCCCCACACTTTGGCCTGGCAGCCCCCAACTAGAAGGAAGAGTAACTTGCTGAGTGAGTCTGTGGACCTGCACCCCAAGGAGTATCAGGCGTTCACCCCACTTACTCCTTATTTAACCTGAGAGGCAGAAGCTGTCATTAACGTTTTGTAACTAGAACCATTAGGGCAGAAAGGAAATGACATACTCAAAGTCATGGTAGAACTACCATCCAAGCCACCAGCATGCCAGTCCTTAGAAATGTCTCTGTTGGTTAAGTTCAGCTTTCCGAAAAGAAGCCAAGTGTGCACCCTCCTAGCTCTGCATTCTAAAACACCTCTCTCCGTCCTTTCTTCAATCTCATGACTTAACAAGCTATTGGCCAAGTAAAACAAGCTTCAGAGTCATCAGAGGGCAGGGCCTGGTGTCCCTAAGACCAAGTTGGGCCGTGTGGGTGTACTTGTTTCTTTTCTCATTGATTTGACTGAAAAGAAGCAACTTGGGGGAGGGAGAGTTTCTTTGGCTTACAGTTCAAGGGGAGCCAGTCAGGAATCAGAGGGAGGGATAAAAGTTCAGATTGCTTTCTTCTTCTTCTTTTTTCTCCATCTTAAGACCCTAAGCCATATCTCGGTGCCACCTGCATTTAAGGTGGATCTTCCAACCTCAATGAACTCAATCTAGAATCACCCAGGAAGCTGACAGTCAGTATGAACCATGCAAATGAGTTTTAGATAAGAGAGTTGGTTCAGCCATACCCTAACACACCTCTCAGCTGTCCTTCAGAGGACATTGAGTGGACACACGTGCAGTGCTAGGTCAGTGCGTCATTTTGTGCATGAAGATGTTACTGGAACTGACCTTCTGTTCACCATCCATCCAGTGGGCTCTTGGAATCCCTATGAAGGACACATCATGCCTCCGATTTGCAGCAAGGAACTCAAAGGTCAGGGAGGTTAAGCAGTTTGGTTTAACAGAGAATTGTTTCCAGTGCTGAGTCCCTGTAACCCTAAGGTTGAGCATCCACAGGGGCTGGCACCGAGACCTGCCAGTGTCTGGGGTGGTCTGGCCATGTAGGTGGGTCAGTCTGGGATGCTGAAAAGCGCATGTGGGAACCAACAATNCTTGCCAGCTGGAGCCAGCCCTACAGTCTCAGCCATCCTCTACAGTGATCATCAACCAGTGGAAACAATACTTGCTACAGAAATACAGCCTTCAAAGGGTCTCCCCTGACAGCTCCCTCCAGTGGTCCTTTAAGGGGGCCTTCTGACCTCTGCTGACCTGAAGATTCTTCTTGATGCTCAGTCTCTGTCTTAGTTAGGGTTACTATTGCTATGATGAAGCACCATGACCAAAAGCAAGTTGGGGAGGAAATGGTTTATTTGACTTAACTTCCACATCATAGCTCATCACTGAAAGAAGTCAGGACAGGAATTCAAGCAACACAAGAACCTGGGTTAGGAGCTGAGGCACAGAGGCCATGAAGCAGTGCTGCTTACCGGCTTGCCCTTTGTGGCTTGCTCAGCCTGCTTTCTTACAGAACCCAGAACTACCTGGCCAGGCATGGCACCACCCACAACAGGCTGGGCCCTCCCACATCAATCACTAATTAAGAAAATACCCTGCAAGCCTGTTTATAGGCCAATATGACTGAGGCATCTTCCCAATTGAGACCCCCTCCTTTGCAGTGATTCTGGTTTGAGTCAAATTGACATAAAACTAGCTAGCACAGTCTTAAGCGGGAACAGATAAACTGCGGGCTTGGATTTGATGGGGAAGGGAGTCTACTAGGACTAGGAATCCTGTATTCCAAGGCTAGGCCTGCATGCCAGTTCCTTGGCTTCTGGGAGGTGGTCAGAGCTGGACCCAGGGCCTGTCCACACATTTGCCTAGGCTGCTGTTCTCCCCATTCATTGGGCACTTTAGGGGTGTGTGTGTGTGTCTTTCCTCTGTGCCAGCATTTCACATCTCCTCCCTTTACTGTGAAACCTTCAAAGGCCCCTCTGAGGCTTCCTTGGCTCTGACCTCTCCAAGGCCAACCTCAGGTCTAACCCTAATGACAGACTTGGTGTGCATGACATACTTTCTGGGAATGCATGAGATCCTTGCCAAGGCACAGGAGGCCTCGAAGAACAAAGGAATCATTTCTGGTTGTTCTTCAGCAGGCGTGTGAGCATAGCCACTGGCACCAAGACGCACATTCTGGGGACAGGCTGGACTTTGTTCCTGCCCACATCCCTTGCTTTGTGGGAACCCGTGGACCTCTGTGATTCTGACGTACACGTCCCACTCCATGTTCTCACTTGGAGGTCAGAAGTGTCAGACTAGGAGACATCCCAGTTTTCTTCCATCTGTAACTACTTTTGCTCTGCTGACCCTGGAAAGTATGAAGGAACAGTGTTCGGGGGGGGGGGGTTTGACATAAATCTTTGGGTCTGGAGAGGGAAGGGTAGCATTGTCCTGGAGTCAGCTTGTCATTATGTCTAAGTTCCCATTGGCAACACTTAACTAGAAAATGACTTGGAAGCCGAGCATGCTCAGAGAGGCCTGGGAACCTACATGGGCCCCGTGTTGGCAAGAAGCGGCGTCTAAGAAGTTTGGATCTGTTGACTCCAGACATGGGCTTATTTTAGCCAGTCTGTGCTTCTTTGTGGGTTCTTCTTTCTTCCACCTTTTTCTTCAACCTCCTAAGCCTGGATAGGAGAATTAGAAAGGATAGCAACAAAAGGAAAGAGCTTCTCTGACTAAAGTCGGGGATCAGAAAGCAGGCTGCTACTTCCTGCTGATTGGGTGCATTGAGTTCCTTGGGGCACGTCTGATCTCTGCCATCGTGGATATCTAACTTCTTGTTGTTTCTTATTTGCATACGATTACGTAATGAACGGTAGCCGCCAATAACCACCACCAACCAACCAACCATCTACCCCACCTCTCAGGGCCCCTGCTAGAGCATGAGGCAAATCCTAGCTGCTGCGAATAATCTGAAGCAGCCCCATATCTCACGCCTGGAATTAAAATGAAAACCGAATCTTATAATATTTCCGGGGGGGGTTGTTTTTTCATTTTAGTTTTAGATTTAGATTTATCTTATTTTTATTTTGTGTATATGAGTACACCGTAGCTGTCTCCAGACACACCAGAAGAGGGCATCGGATCCCATTACAGATAGTTGTGAGCCACCATGTGGTTGCTGGGAATTGAATTCAGGACGTCTGGAAGAGCAGTCAGTGCTCTCAACTGCTGAGCCATCTCTCCAGCACTATTGCTTTGTTGTTGTTTTAAACAAAACAAAATTCCAAAATTGTCACTACAGCTTACCCTTCCCACCCCACCCCCACCCAGCACTGCAAGAAGAAGAGTGGGTGCTTCCTGAGCCATAGCGGCTGTTGGTAGGGCTGCTTGCTCCCTAGGGATCAGGCTCTGGGATGAAAAGGTGTCTGCTGCTGCCGCTTTTATTCATTTCATGCAAATTATCTATATAACTGTTTTGCCTGCTCGTATGTCTGTGCACTGGATGAGTGCAACGTGCCCAAAGAGGTCAGAAGAGGTCATCGGATCCCCTGGAACTGGAGTTATATAGTTGTTTATGAGTCACCATGTTGGTGCTGGAAACCGAGCCAGGGTCCTCTGGAAGAATAAATGCTCTTAACAGATGATCTGTCTCTCCAGCCCATTATGGCCTCTTCTGTCCATTTGGCTTCCTCATGTGTCAAGAACCACTGGGGGAAAGTGATTGGCCTATAGGAATGACATGAGATCCCACAGACTAGATGTTCCCAGGACGGTGACTGTTAAGGATTCCTGGTCCTTGTTTGGGTTCTCTTAACTGCTAACAGTCTCCAGGGAGCACCTCCATGGAGACCTGGGAGCCTCTATTATTCCCCAAAGGGTAGAGACGGCCCCAGAAGCTCCCTGTGGGGTACCTAGGCTTGTGTAAGCATTTTTATTGTTCATGCCCCAAGGGCTAGGTCTAGTGCAGATCAGTGGTAGAGGACTTGCTTACCATGGGTTAAGCCTTGGAATCCATCCGCAGTACTCCCAATAAAACTACAGCGGAAGAAAACAACACGAAGCAGGCATACTTCTCACGGCCTTGGGTAGTGATTAACTGTGAACCTGAACTTCAGCCACCAACCTGAAGGCTGGCCAAGGTTTTGGCCTCACAGAGCTGGCGGGAACGAACTTATTCTGAATAGAAGCTTCTGCCTGATCCCTTTGGCTTGCAGACTATTGAACAATAGTCCCCCGAGAAATTGGAAATTCCCCAGGAATTGCATGCTGGGAGAAGGAAAAGCTGACGCCTCATGCCAGCCAGAGGCACAGCTTGTCTCCCAGAAAGAAATCTCACACAATTCTCAGAACTTGTGAGAATACCTTACACTAAAGACTGGAACAGAGACAGATGGATCAGTGATGAGCAGAGCCACACATGACCAGGCCTGCTTAGTTCTATATACCTCTTGCTTTTGATTTAAACCAAAACCTCATTTTAGGATCCAAAAAATGGGTGAGGGCGTGGTGATGACAGGGTTTACTTAACCTCTTTATTTTTACTTTACAATGTGACCACATTGACTAAATATCTTTTCTCTGGTTTTTTTTTTTTTTTTTCCTTTTTTCTGTTAATGCATTTATTTAATTGGTCCACTGAGGGCAGGTAGCTGAGCATAGGTCAGTGGGCTGCCAAGGCCAGGGGTTTGATCCAAACTCCAGTAAAAACACTGGCATGAGCAGCCAAGCCCAAGGAAATTGGCAGCTGCTAGCCTTGTTGGACCTGGATACAGATAGATTGGAAAGAGACAAGGTCTCTGCTGAGGAGGGCGATGCATAAAGTGGGCTGGAGGTAGGGGACCATAGGTGTTCACTGTCTCTCTTTTCTCCTCAGTATGGCAAGAAGAAGCTGAAATACCTGCCCTACAACCACCAGCATGAATACTTCTTCCTGAGTGAGTATGGTTGCCCGAGGGCCCCAACCTTGCTCTCACCACAGCATGCCCATCTGGCTCACTTCCTCTCATACCCTTTTCAAACTGAGAAAATGATTGCAAACCTATTCAAGAGAGGGGAGCCGGCAGTCAGCTTGTGGAAACACCTCTGGGCCCGGTTAAGCATCATCTAGGCTCCCAGGCTCCCCTCTGACAGGCCTGTGTTCTCTCTACAGTCGGACCGCCGCTGCTCATCCCCATGTACTTCCAGTACCAGATCATCATGACAATGATCAGGCGCAGGGACTGGGTGGTAAGTCAGGAAGTGGTGGTGTGGTATCGTGACTAGGACTTTGCCTCTGGTTCCTCTGTGGGCCTGTGGGTCCCCAGACAGCTCCCCTGAAGTGTAGCTGCTTTGTCACTCTTGGGAAGAAACTGTCTCTGAGGCCACCAGAGCTGAGAAGGCCATGGTATGTCAGGTCTAAAGACTCCTGGCAACCATTGCCCTTGCAGAGTCCCTTAGAAAGTTCCTGAAGGCAGTGTGACAAGAGGTTAGCCTAGCTCACCAGTAGTGGGTAACCTTAGCAATAGAAACGTATTTTCTTTCTCACTCTCACAAAGTCTAAAGTCAGTTGCCATCGGGCTGGGGGGTAAGGTGGAGGGGTCCAGGTCCCTGTCCTTGACTGATAGGTGACCAGGTTCTCTTTGTCTCTCTTTACATCATCTTCCCTCTGGGCCTGTCCACATCTGTGTTCAGGGGTTCCCCTGTTTTTCTAATGTGTGTGTGTGTGTGTGTGTGTGTGTGTGTGTGTATGGTTGCATGTAAATTTGTAGGTGTGCTTACATGTGTGTGCATGTGGAGGCCAGATGATAACTGTCTTGGTTACTTTTCTATTGCTGTGATAAGACACCATGACCAAGGTGACTTGTAAAAGAAGGAGTTTGTTGGGGGATTACAGTTTCAGAGGGTGAGAGTCCACGACCACCATGGCAGGGAAGATGGCAGCAGGAAGGCAAGCTGGAACTGAAGCTCAGAGCTCACATCTTGAGACACAACTGTGAAGCAGGGTGTTAACTGGGAATGATGTGAACCTTTGAAAGCTCAGAGCCCACCCTCAGTGACACAGCTCCTCCAAAAACACCACATCTCCTAATCCTTCCCAAACAGTTACACCAGCTAGGGACCAAGTATTCCACTAGATGGGCCTATGTGGGAGCATCCTCATTCAAGTCACAAGAACCTCAGGTGTCACAGGCTCTCTCACTGACCTGGAGTTTAGAGATTAGGCTAGACTATCCAGCAAGGCCCAGGATCTGCCTGACTGTACCTCCCCAGCACCAGGATCACAAATGTGTGCCATTGTGCCCAGCTTTTGTATGTAGGTTTTGGGTATTAAAGTTGCAAGCACTTTATCAGTTGAGCTGAACTTCTAGTTTGTTCCTTTCTTATAGGATGACAGTAGTCATGCTGCATTAGGACCTTTAGGAATGAGCTGTCTTGATGAGTTCGATTAGCAAGGACTGTGCTTCCAAAGACGTTGTTATTTGAGGTGCTGGAGGTTAGATGTCAGTGTATGAGTAGGGAAGGTATGTCAGAGTTTTAAAAGAGCAGAAATGATAAAATGAACACACACACACACACACACACACACACACAGAGGATTACTAGAGTAGCTTACAGGCAGTGGTCAGAGTAGCACAATGACTGTCTCTGACAGAAAAGCCAGGGATCTGCGTGTCTTAGAATGTCTTAGAAGTTCCAATTTGGTGCTGGAGTCCCAGAGGATTCCTAGAGAGTAGGCTCTAACACCAATGAAAGAATGTCACAGCCACAAGGTAGATGAACTTGCCAGCAAGAGTGAGGGCACACATCGAAAAGCAAAAGCTTCATTCTTCTGTGATTCTTTTAGTTGATTTCAGATGTAGGCAAGTTGGCAACCAAGATTAGCCATCACAGAGGGCATGTTTCTACCCAAAACAACAGGCTTAGAGGTACCTCCATGGAGGGAGGCAGGCTGTGTATAGGTTTGAGAAGGTAAACTTGGGTTTACATAGAAATACAGTTGTGATTTTTGTACATCTCATGGTAGAGTAAGCACTAAGGAATACACCACGAGCAAAGAGTTGTCTATGATGAAAACATGGTCCCTGCCCTCAGGAGAGAACAGACAAGTGCATAGGCCCTTAGTGGATGTTCTTAGCCTTTTAAAATCCCATCAAAGGCTAGGTGTGATAATACACACCTTTAAACCTTCACCTCTTGGGCTCTCCATACATTTATTTACTTAATTTTGAGATAGGCTCTCATTATGTTGCCCAGGCTACCCTTGAACTCAATCTTCCTGCCTCTACCTCCCAAGCCGTGTGTGTGTGTGTGTGTGTGTGTGTGTGTGTGTGTGTGTACCACATCCTATGCATATGCACACAATACACACACACATACATACTTATGCAATAGATTAAAATGGGACTGGACATGTGGCTCAGTGGCAGAGTGCTTGCCAGCATGCATGACACTTTAAGAGTTCAAACTCAGCACCAAAATAAAAAAATAAAAAAGAAGAAGAAGAAAGAAAAAGAAAAGAAAGTAAGGATGATCAAAGTACAACTAGAACTGCTGTGCCTGCTTCACTTGTCCAAGACAGCCACCTAAATCGGAGTATGTTGTATTCAGCCACCCCTGGCTCTTGTAACTGCTCCTACACTGGTCCTCCCGAGGTGCCCATCCCCTTTCCTACTTAGCTGGCAGCACTCTGACAACCTGGAATGACGCCAAGGACCTGCTTCAATTTCTTGCATCCAAGCAAGCACTAAACAAGGGCCACCCTTGTGCCCTAAATCGCTCTGGAATTTGCCATGTCTTCACTAATGTAGTCTTGGTTTTGTTCTTCATTTCCTATCTGAACTAAGACACCAGTGTGCCCTATTCTGTTGTCATTTTAAGATCTTTTGTTTTGTTTTGTTTTGTTTTTAATTTCATGTGTATGTGTTTTGTCTACATGTGCACTGTCTGGTGCCCACAGAGGCCAGCATATGGCACCAGGTCACCTGGAAGTAGTATTACAGATGGCCATGAGCCTCCATGTGGGTTCTGGGAATCGAACATGTGTCCTCTGGAAGAGTAGCCAGTGCTCTTAACCACTGAACCATCTCACCAGCACCTCTGTGTGGGGGTCTCCCATTGCCTCAAAGAGGTGGGTCCTTGATAAAATAAGCTTCTGCATAAGCATGGCTGCTTATGAGCACTCCTGACAGCCAAAAGTTTGTGTAAAGGTCTAGAGAGAGAATTAGGGTGCTTAGGCAAAAGGACCTGTGGGTCCTGTAGCCTGTGGCCTATGGCCACTTGGCTTACAGGGGAGGGTATTATATCAAAGAGTTGGGATCTGCTATAGGTCATTAGTTGTCCTGGATGCATGAGGACCATCAGCTGGAGAGCAAAGGGAGGCTCTGGCTGTGGTCCAGCCGAGACACACAGCTTTAGTAGCAGAGGAAATGGAGGGATGTGGATTTCTCAGCAGAATGACTGCTTGTGAGGCTGTGACAGAGGGCAGAGGCTTCCCAGAGGAGTCATTCAAGCTTGGGACCTTGCTACCAAAGAGAAGCAGACAAAATGAGGAGAGGAGAGGGGCCAAGAAGAGAATCTAACCTGAGAAGAGACCTAGTCTGGGTCACTGACAGGGATAGGGTGTGTCCTCAGGGATGGGGTGTGTCCTTTGGCCTTTTCCTTCCCAGAAAGGAAGGAAATCCAGGTGCCTGAAGAGGGGCAAGGCAGAGGATGACCACTGACCTGGCCACATGTTAGAGGCTCACATTAGAATCCTCTGGACCTACTGGCTACCTGCTAGCCAATATCCCATTTCTTTCCTGAAACTCACATGCAGACTCCATGCAAAGAGGTAGTTGAGGCAAGTGTATGACTGGGCACGGTGTCCAACTTCCTAGCAGCCTGCTGTGGTTTCTTATGAACACCTGTGACAAGCAGTGTCAGCTGTGTATATACATGCCCCTGTGGTCAGTTGCACCATGCCAAGGAGGGTGGGGCAGGTTAAGTCTACTCTTATTTACCCTACAGGACTTGGCTTGGGCCATCAGCTACTATATGCGTTTCTTCTACACCTACATCCCTTTCTACGGCATCTTGGGAGCCCTGGTTTTCCTCAACTTTATCAGGTACCCCAACTTTGCTGGTTCACCCTGTGCTTTTGAGAGCACTGGCTTTGCCAGGGCTGTGATATGAACCCTGTACCAGCCATGGGGGTAGGGTAGGTACAGTGGCTTTTTGTGGCTGCCTATCTCCCACCTGAGGCTTCAGCACTGAGCTCTTTTGTCTTCTAGGTTCCTGGAGAGCCACTGGTTTGTGTGGGTCACACAGATGAACCATCTCGTTATGGAGATTGATCTTGATCACTACCGGGACTGGTTCAGCAGCCAGGTGAGGGGAGGCAAAGGTAGTCACGGGGGCCCTGGAAAGCTGTCCCATGCCCTTGCCTGCACCCTGCCTCTGTGGATCCAGGGCTATACAAACCTTCCCTAGGGCTACTTGTTGCCTACTGGCAGCCTCAGAGCAAGAAAGGATGGTAGGAAGATTGGGGACGCAGCTCAGTTGGTGTGGCAGCCTCAGTTAAGCAAGAAAGGAGGGCAGAAGATTGGGGACGTAGCTCAGTTGGTGTTTGCCTAGCATGCATAAAATCCTGGGTCTTATCTCTGGCACCCAATATACTCAATGTGGCGACCCATAATATAATCTTAGTACTTGGGAGGTAGAAACAGGAAGATCAGGAGTCCAAGGCCAGGATAAGTTAAAAACAACACAGAAGGAAATATGGAAGGAGTGATAAGAATCTACCAGAGGAAACTCAGGGAGTCTGGGAGGGTGAGGCTAGAATGGTATGACCTAGAGAGAGGCCCTAAGACCCTGGCTAAGGTGACCTTTATGGGGCAAGTCCAGGTCCTTTGGTTTTGTTCTTACACCCCAGCCACTGATCCCCTGTCCCCTCTGCAGCTGGCAGCCACCTGCAATGTGGAGCAATCCTTCTTCAATGACTGGTTCAGCGGGCACCTCAATTTCCAGATTGAGCACCAGTGAGTGCAGTCCAGCAATGCTGTGGGGGTTGGGAGGGGAAGAGGGGAGACAAGGAGCGGGAGGGCAGTGGCCACTAACCCACAGGCCAAGGGTGCCACGAGGTTTATGTCCTCTTGTTGGCAAAACTACCACCCCACCCTAGAGCACAGCTGGGCAGGAGAGGGGCTCTGTGCCACATGGGACATCCTGGGGACCGCACTCCTTCCTGTGTGGCCTCTTTGCAGATACAGAAAGCTTACAAGACTATCCTGCAGACCTATAAAGGGCCTGGTTATTGGCTGGGAAACTGAGGACCAGCTAGATAGCATATCTGGTACACAGGGGGCCAAAGGACTGTCCCTGCTGCCTGCTGCCTCTTCCTTTATCTCTCATCTTTTATTATGCTTCTCATCTTCCATCTGTTTCTTTCATTTCCTCTTTTTTTTTTTTTTTTTTTTTTGGCTTAGTGTTGAACTTACATGGGTCTTCTGTCTTGGCTCCCACATGATGAGACCTGATACCGTCTTTCTTTCTTTCTTTCTTTCTTTCTTTCTTTCTTTCTTTCTTTCTTTCTTTCTTTCTTTCTTTCTTTCTTTCTTTCTTTCTTTCTTTCACACGAGACCCTTGTGTTTGGCTGTTCAATACAGCTTTCTGCAGTGCCCCTGTTCATAAACTGCCCCTCTCCACACCACTAGTAACATCTTCAGGCAGTTGTCCTGGTTTCAGATAGGACCTCAGCCCCGCCTGCCTCTCTGGGTTGGAGAGGTGGTGGAGAGCACGGGTCTTGGGTTGCACTCACTCTGCCCACCTGCTCCCCCAGCCTCTTCCCCACTATGCCACGGCACAACCTGCACAAGATTGCCCCACTGGTGAAGTCTCTCTGCGCCAAGCATGGCATTGAATACCAGGAGAAGCCGCTGCTGAGGGCCCTGCTCGACATTGTGAGGTGAGGGCTGAGCTTGACAAGGGCTGGAGCTCTGGAGCACTGGAAGGGGCCAGAGATGGGGTGGGGCTGAGGTGAGAGGCACATGGCTGGCGACTCTAGCTCACAGTGGGGACTCTGGTCTACCCAGGGCTAGAAGAGGACCTCCCCTCTCTCCTTTCCCAGGGGCTTCCCTGGGGTGCATTAGTCAGTAGCCCACTACTGACTAATCCTGTGGTATCCTGTGGTAAGTGGCGAGCCCCAGTCAGTAGCTGAGAGGAAGCACCTGGCGTCCCAACATGACTTCCCACACATCTCACTGCCTGGAGGCTGAGGTTCCTTTCCATCCTGGTTCCTGAGCCCTGCCCCCCTCTCTCTATTTGCAGCTCACTGAAGAAGTCTGGGGAGCTGTGGTTGGATGCCTACCTACATAAATGAAGCTGCCGTCTTCAGGGCACCCTCGGGAAAGGGGCACTGTTGGGTGACAGCCAGAGGGAGGGGAGGGCTTTTGTTCTGAAGGGTTCTCATGAGACTGAAGTGTCTGCTGGCTCACATTCCCTGTGCTTGTCTTGCATCCTTTCTTGTTCTCTTCCCTCACCCCTACCTACTCCATCTTCATGGAGTTCCCTCTTTGTCAGCCCTAACCCCATCCCCTCTGCCTCCCAGTCCCTTCTCCCAAAGAGCCGGAGAGGTGGCTGTCCCAGGTGGTTATGTGTCTGCCTTTAACTTCTGCACCTAAAGATTCCTGGTATAAGATTCTGCTCTTGGCAGCCTAGTTCCTATCCCATTCTGTCCCACAGACACTCTGGGGGGCCTGTGGAACAGGGGTCCAGGACTTGGCTCTACACTCCCTGCCAGCACTATGGTGTAGTCATTTGGGTGAAGATATGCTCTGTTCTGAGTGTCTTTCCCATGGCTGGGATTGGTACTCGAGGCTTCCATCCAGCTGCCAAGGACCCGCTTAGACTTTGAGGCCCAAGGAAAAGTTCTCTCATGCCCACCATTACAACTCCAGACCCTAGGGTTTGTACAGGTTCTATTTCATCATCTACCCAACTCCAGAAACCAAAGGGAGTGTTCCTTGTTGTGGGCTCAGCAGAGCCAGTAGCTAGGTTGAAGGATGGACTGACCAGCCTGGAAACTTAACCTCTCCCACTACAGTCAGGTGCTTCTTAGTAAAAAGGCCCAAGATTCGAGAAGGATCAGATCTTTTTCCAGATCCTCTGGCCAGTTCCAGATGCTTGGTCTAGAGAATGTGGGCCTTGCAGTAGAGTCCCTAAGCAGCTCTCCCCGGAATAGAGCAGCCAATCTGGCCAGCACTTGGCTTCTTATTGGCTCATCCCTGTCTTTACAGATGTTTGTTTGTTTGTTTTAGCTGTTGTGTTAACATTTCCTACAGAATTCTTCTTAATAGGAGAGTAGCAGATGGGCTGGCTGGGTCTTGGGACAATCCATCTTTACCGGTGCCCCTTGCCCTTTCAGGTAGAGCTAGGCTTCTCCATCGAGGCCACAGTATAAGCTGTGGCCTTGAGGTTGCTGCTCTCGGGAAGGCAGGAGACACAGGGTAAGGTGGGATGTCTCAGGAGGGCTGTTGGGAGTACCCAGTGGGGCTCAGGCAGGAGTGTAGAGGGAAGAGGAGGCTGAGGGCATGAGGTGAGGGCAGGTGGGAGGGGGGATGTCGGCTATAGCAGGAGTGGACCCACGCTGTGTCATTCTGAGGTCTAACTGGACTAACCAACCAATATGTAAACTTGAGGAAAAGGCTGGGCCTGCACAGGGCAAGCCCTCTAGGACCCCATGAGCCAAGAGAGACCAGTTGGTATTGCTCCACAGAGGCAGAGAACCCATAAGGAGATGGCAGTCATTTGTATCATCTTGTTCCCCGCCTCTACTTTTTTTGGGAAATTAAAAAAAAAAAAAAAAAAAAAGAGTAATTTTATTCTCTCTTGCCTGTAGTTGACCAAGATCAATGGATGGCTAGTGTTCCTGTATGCTGATGTCACAGGTGTGGTAATGCAGGGTCTGGGAGGAAGGGCGGTGCTGCCCCACAAGAGAAGGGCCTGTTAAGGCAGGTGGTGAACAGAACCCTGGTCCTCTCTGAGAGACGGTGAAGGTCCTGGAGGCTGGGGCTTTTATTTTGTGTTGCTGTGCCCATGTGGAGTCTACAGCCTAGGGAAGGTCTATATCGGTCCAGCCCTGGTTACAGTGCCTACGCCCTGGTCAGACCTCCAGCCTGGGAAGCCAGAATAATCTGCACCTGAGGTGCCTGCCCAGTTCACCTTGCAATTGGACCCATGCTGCATCCATCTCGGAACAGGCTCAGAGGGCCATGTCACTCCAGAGGTGTCAAAGAAGAGCCATCAGGCATGGGGTAGCTAATACTCACGAGGTTTTTGTTGGCCTCCTAGCTGTTCCCAGCAAGGCTGGGGGGAGCTCCAGCAGAGAGAGATCTCATCTCCATGGGTGATCAGAACCTATCCATCTAAGTATGGAGGGATAGTAGGCAGTCTGTGGGGATGATTCCCAGCGACTACACTGTAACTAGCATAGGACTTGGAATGGCAGACATTGTCACGGATCTTCTGAGTCCTCCTCCACCTCATCTCTAGGGTACTCACTGCCAGAGTTTCCTCCTTGAGGAAAAGAAACCACGGGATAGAATGCCTCCAAAGCTGATTTCTGTCAGTCTCCACGAGCCTTGGCCTCACCTGACTGATAAGCCCACTGGAGACTTTGGTGATGGCAGACTTTGTTGAACCCGTCTTCAGAACTTACCTATGTTTGTCTTCCACTTGCTGCTTGGGCTGGACCTGGCCCCCCAATATCCAGAATGCCTCAGGCCAAACCCTGCCAACTGTGAATGTGGGGTCTATGGCAGCTGATACCCAGAGATCTGGGGAGCAGGAGGGTGACTGAAGGGAACCTGGCAGGGATAGGTGTCTCAGCTGTGAAGGTAAATCTAGGCTCACATCCACGAGCTTGGATTTTCTCATTTACACTCCTCACTTCTGTCTTGAGTACTACCTAAAGTCCAGAGCAGAGGACATCCATTCCTGCTCTCTACATGAATAGCTCCTCTCTTGTTACAGTGCTCAACTGAGGCTCTTGGCCAGTATCCCCAAAGTTGTGGGGTGGGTTCTGTCCCTAACAAAGTCATGGACTTCTCTAATATTCAAAGCCCAGCCTAATGAAACCCATCTTACAGGCCAAGAAGCTGACACCAGAGAGCTGTCACCCTGAGGCAGTACAGTGACAGCAGATCAATCAGAGCATGCATGGGGAATACTTTCTTCTAACCCAGTTGGCTTGGCCATCTCTTCCCCTTTACCCCATCATACCAAATGTCATACTGTACAGAAGGCCCCGTGGGTAGAGGCAGGCTGTGGGGCAGTTAGTTCAGGTGGAGGAGATGATAAGGCATGGGGTGCTATTGAAAACAAAACCCAAAACCATACCATCTTTGAGGTAGTATGAGCAGACACCAGACACCAGACTCATAGGTGTCTTTGGGGCTGTTGGAGCACCTTGGACATCTGTGC
Source organism: Mus pahari (assembly GCF_900095145.1). NCBI lineage: Eukaryota > Metazoa > Chordata > Mammalia > Rodentia > Muridae > Mus > Mus pahari. The sequence goes on along the minus strand of NC_034590.1, from coordinate 121,940,911 downwards.
GTGTCTATCTGTGTGTATAACTAGAAGCCCAGAGGTTATCAGCAGTTTGACTGGTTCCTTGTATGTCCAGCTGACCCCATGGGAGCCCTCCGGGCCACTGGGAGGGAGGGGAAGGCCTCAGGCAAGAAGGTAAAGGAACAGAGAGAGATGACAGCCACTTGGGCTACCATGCCTTGGGCCTGTTGTGGCTCAGCTGGCTTGGCGATGCTGCGCTGGACAGGACTACACAGAAGACAGCTGCTATGGGATTGATCACACAGCAGTGGGTCCCAGCAGGTCATCTGGTGACCTGCAAATGGGCTGGAGGAAAAGACTTGCTGTAGGATCTGGACACTGGTGTTCTTTTGATCGGCAGGACTGCAATTTCTAGTCAGACTGGGTTCACTGATAATTGAAACATAAAACCGCCCAGTGTCTTAGGACTTCACAGTGGCCCCACCCCCTCCTGCCAGCATCAAGCCTTTTTCTTTTTCTTTCTTTTTGGACTTGGAAGGCCCTTGGGTTTTGCTTCAAACCATTTGGTTCAAGAGCTAATAATGCCTAAGAGAGCTAGTAACAGGAAACAGGGCTTGGAAAGTATTGATGTCTTTAAGAACACAGTATGTTTTAAGGACACGGTATGTTTACACATCGTTCTTTCGCAAGGCCTTTATCTCCCCACCGCCAGCCGCACCCACAAAGGCAGAGGCTGGTTTGTGGGAGCTGGCCACTGAAGTCTCTTAGCTATTGGTTGACTGAAAGGACAAACAAGCCATGACTTCCCTTTGGAACCTTTCTTTCTGGACTCAGGACTCTTGTATAGAAAACAGAAAGGGAGACAGTGGGGTCTTTCAAAGGTACTACCACGGCCTTTTCCTGTCCTCTTGCTAAGTGTGGTCTGTGATCTCTACAGGAAGACGGACTCAGGTGAGTGGAGGTGACCCACTGCCAGGAGATATAGCATAGATGAGGGGAGAATGGGACAAAGATGATCTATCAGTAATGGGCTCCGTGTAGAAGGAAGAGCCCTAAAGGCAGGGGTCTCTGCAGGGTATTTTATTATATAACTCAGGATTTGGAGGGAGAAAGCACATTCCCCATGGCTTCCACTAGGGGCAGCATGAAACACAGTCCACGCTGCAGTCATGTGGATACCCGTGGGTGGTGCTGCAGGCTGGCTGATTCCTCTGAGCAGGCACATCCCTAAGCATGTCTGAGACACCAACAGAAATCTGACTGCCAGAGTGGAGACCAAGTGCTTCCAGACAGTATGCTGAGGGAATGCCCCCTCCCCCCATCGGACATACCTATGTGGTATTAGGATCATCAAAGTTTGGATGGGAAAGGGGACTTCCTTCAGGGAACAGAAGTACAAAAAGACGGTGTGATACACTCTGGGTATAAGGAATTTGCTTTTGAGGCAAGAAGTAGTGGTATGTGTGGGTGTGTGTTAGAGCTTGACTCAGAGCATACACATGCTAGAAGTCTTCCTACTGAGTTACATCCCCAGGCCCCTAAAATATTTATGATTATCGTCTCAAACAGTATTTTATTAAGTCGCCTTGGCTGCCTTTGAACTTGTGATCCTTCTGTTAAGTACCTTGGATTACAAGTATATGTACAGGGCTTAGAAGTGCCTTTCAAGGGATGTCAGTCCTTACCTGAGGAAGAAAATAAAGTCCAGAGAAAGCAAAGGGCTTGCCTCAGAGAACAAAACAGTTCAGCCCAGAGGCACGGGGACATACGCATAAAGCTTTGAAATACACTTCTGCGCCTGCCTTTTGGCATGAGCCTTCCTAGGGCATCCTTTTCATTTCTTACCACGTTGGAAGTGATGCTTTAAGAGCTTGAATTCCTTCCTTGAGGTCAAGCAGCCTTCAGTCCTAGCAGATACATGACTTATCCCCATCCACCTAACCCCAGGGAAAGGGAGGCAGAAGCTGAACGGAACAGAACAAGGTAGGGGCGCAGCAGCTGATGGGACGTCTGCTTCCCTTGCTTTATCCAGGAGGTTTCTACTGGTACTTCCCTAGGCAAGGAGGTCACAGGGAGTGGGGAGAGGGCGGGGTAGTCCCCACAGCTGGTGATGAGACCTCAGTTTAGCATCTCTGCTGGGATTGCTACAGCCTAAAGCTTCTGAGACCTCTTTAAAGATCTGTAGCCCAGCTTGGAGCCATGGGGTGTCGGTGCTGGGGCTGAAAAGAGTCCACTGTCCCCTCTCCTCTCTCACCAAACTTGGGTTTAGGTCAGTAGCGGAGTACTTGCCTAGTACTAGTATGCCTACAGCACTGAGTTGGATGTTTTTTAGCACTAGGGAAGGGATGCCCTCCCAGACTGCAGTGCTTAGCTTGAAGGGAGCATCCTTAACACTTTGGAGAGAAGGAAGATAAAGCAAAACTTCTGCCTTGAGCTGTTCAAAGGTTGATAGTGCAGTCAACTGTCAGCTGTACCCATTGTCCAGATGAAGATCCTGAGGCCAAGTGAGAGGTTAGTTCCTGCTCAAGAAATAGTCCTTAGATTTAAAGGACTATTTAAATAGAATGGCCACACTTGAGCCTCTGAGTATTCAGCACTACAACTGTTGTGCAATGTCAAGTGTAGCAGAGCTCCCACTCCTGGGCCCTCCTGCATAGAGGACTATAGGAAGCCAGTACAGACATATAGGCTTTCCCATCCCATAATCCAGAGGCTCCTGCAGGTGTGATCCTTAACCATAGGCTCTTGAGTACATAACCCCCCCACCCCCGGATGCTGCTCAGTGTAGGAACAAACCATGGGGTAGAGCCAAGATAGAGTAGCTGCTGCCTCCATGACCCAGCGCACCCCGGGTAGAGAGGAACTCCTTACATTCCATCCCAGCTTCACACTGATGCCCCCTCCACCAAGTCTGAAGCAGATTTGGCTCCAACATTTATGAAAGTCCAACACTTGGCTCCATGTGTTTGGGTTGCTTTTTATATAAAAATAACAAGTTTTCCTTCCAGTTCTTGCTCTAGGAAAACATGCTATGCTCACCATGTCATTTTAAGTATGTTCCCTCCACCCCTGGTCCTGTTGGACATGTGCCATGGCCATAGGGTTCCTGAACAGAAAATGCTGAGGACTGAGGAAAGCCAGCAGGACCAGGCAGGCAGACAGGCTGCCCCAGCAGGGGGTGAGGATGACTGTCAATCTTGCCCAGTGACTCGGTGACTGCTGGAGTCTGGACCCTTACCCCCTTCACCACCCATGAGGGTGCTGCCTTCATTGATGGAGGTATGCATCCAGCCAGATGTCGCCAGACTTCTTCAGGGACCTGAGAGGTGGGGATGGGGTTCAGGGACTCAACTGGAAGGTATTAGTATCCCCCTGTGTCCCATAAGGAGTGTTGAGGGAAGACATTCCTGTGAGTTCCCATCCCCCCTGGGACAGGCAGCTGTGTGGGGCCAGGTACTCATTAACCAGAGTGGAATCTGGACTGCAGCAAGGAGGCGAATGGCAGGTGGCCAAGTCCAGTTGTGAGCCTCAGTGGGCCTGGCCATCGATCACCCTGTTGCCTCTCCCTGTTGGACTCTGCAACCCAAAAAACGTGGGACACAGAAGCTGCTCCATCAGGATGCCAAAGACAAGTATAGAAGCCAGGAAAAGAACACTACATAGATGTCTGCGGGTTGAGTATCCAACCTCTGTTCCCGCTTCCAAGGCTACTCCTGGGGGCTGATCCCAGACAAGAGCAAGCACTTTAGTTTTATCATTTCTGCTTTCTCCTTTGCTCAGAATACATGTCCATTTAGGGAATCTTTGCCACATTTGAAAGCCAGGTGGTCTCTCCTCCACTTAGTGGCCCTCCCACAAATCAGCACACTCCTGCCCCAGGACCTCTATCTGGAATGCTCTTCAGCCAGGTCCCTTCTACCCAGTGGCCAGTTGTCTCCCTGCTTCTCGCCTCTGCTCGCACATCAGCTTTGCCATACTTTACACCTGCTGTGCCATAAACAATACCACACTCTGCCTGACCTCTACATCCCCTCTCCTGCCTCCACACTAGGTTTTCATTCTCGTTGTGTTGTTAAAATGGTTCTCATATGCTGGGTGGTGGTGGCACACGCCTTTAATCCCAGCACTTGGGAGGCAGAGACAGGTGGATTTCTGAGTTTGAGGCCAGCCTGGTCTACAAAGTTCCAGGACAACCAGGACTATTCAGAGAAACCCTGTCTCGAAAAACAAAAAATAAATAAATAAATAAATAAATAAATAAATAAATAAATAAATAAACATAAAAAGAAAAAATGGTTCTCATGTTCTGTCATGTACTCCTTGGTTAAACGAGTGTTTGTCTAATCACTAACACTCCCTCTTGTCCCACTCAATGTGTGTGTATGTGTGTATGTGTGTTTGTCTCTCACTAAACCTAAAGCTCACTGGCCAGTAAGTCCCAGGGATTCCTGTTTCTGCCTCCCAGTACTGGGATGACAGCACTGGCACATGCCACCATTCCTGGATTTTTACATGGGTGCTGGGGATTCGAACTCAGGTCCTCATCAATTACAAGGAAAGTACTTTACCCACTGACCCCTCTCCCCAGCCCTATAGCTGCTTGTTTTCTGTTTCCTCTACTAGAACATAGGCTCCAGCCCCCAGGACACAGGAACCTCTCAGACTGTCTGACTCACTGCCATATTTGTAGAACTCCATGAGTCAGTCCTCCATGCTGTGGGGAAAGGAGAGCACTGGCTAATCAGGAAAGCTCTAGGGAGTCAGTTCTTAGGAAGGGCCCCCTCTGAGGGCAGGCATACAGAAGGTCAGTACAGGAGTGAACATGGAGCCTTTGGAGAGACGAGTACGTGCAACCGGAGGGGCCCAGGGACAGCCTTACCCAATAATATCCACCAGGGCGGTGAGGAAAGGCTTCACCTCGTAGTGGAGGCCGTGCTTGGCGCAGAATGCCTTGACCAGGGGGGCCACCCTCCGGTAGTTGTGCCTTGGCATCGTGGGAAAGAGGCTGGAAGGGCAGGCCAGATCTGAGTAGGGAGCTGATCCATGCCTCACCTCATCTTCCAGGGACCCCCACAAAGGGGAGTCCTGGGCCCTGGCTTTGGCCTCACCCCACACCCAGCAAACCCTCTGGGCCACACTCACTGGTGCTCAATCTGGAAGTTGAGGTGCCCACTGAACCAGTCAATGAAGAGCGAAGGTTCCACATTGCAGGTGGCTGCCAGCTGCCAGGGTCAGGAAAGGTGCAAGTGAGAGAGAGAGGCTGGCTTAGAACCTTGACCTCACCACCTGACAGCCTCAGCAGGGCCTACCAGTCCGACTCCCCGGCTGGCATATCCTCCCACCAGGCTCTCCAGTTCCTACCTGAGAGCTCGCCCAGTCCCGATGCTTTTCGTGGCCAATCTCCTTGGGGATGTGGTTCATCTGTGTGATCCACACGAACCAGTGGCTCTCCAGCACCCTGTGAGGAAGGCTTCAGTACTGCAGTGTCCTTAGTGAGGCTAAGCCCATGCCCACCTTTCTCAAGAGGGTCACCCACAGAGCCATGGCCAAGCCAAGCTTGTTTCCTCAGACCTGCCAGCCCCAGGGTCTGGCCATTCTGCTAGTGTTTGATTATGTACATCAGCCACTTGAAAAGGTGGTACTGCCACCCATCCTGCAGAGGGACAACAGACTGAACAAGGAGGGCTGTGGTCAAAGTCCCCTGCCACCTGTGTGAGACCCCCCTACTCCCCGTCACTCTGAATCTGGCCATACCTGACAGCAACAAAGAGAAGCAGTGTCCCAGTGGCACCATAGAAGGGAGAGTAGGACAAGAAGAAGCGGGAGTAGAAACTGGCAGCCCACAGCAAGTCCTGCGAGGAGGACAGAGGCAGTGTTGAGTGGCCTCCATGGGTTGGGGACCTGGGAGGCAGGAGGAAGGGCTGGACTCATTCAACTCTTATTTGCTTCAGGGTTCTGCCCCTCAGTGGGCTTCTGCTACTATGGCTGAGTAAAAGAACAGGGGTCCACACCAGGTAGGACTGACCGTGGCAGTGACCTTGAAGGGTGCATTAGGGTAGCCTGTGCCCGAGACACAGATGCTTGGCAGTCAATCCAGTGATTTTACCCAGGAAGGGGACGGGGCGCTCCTCCACAGTACATAGAAATCACATCAGTGCACGCACATACACTCATTCACCCTCAGGGATGGAGAGTGCTCTCTTCTGAAGCGCTCTCCCAGAAAGCTACATGCTTGGGGTCCTGAGCAGTACACCCACTCACCGTCCACCGCATGCACACCAGCATGTACGCCAGATTTTCAACTTCAAAGTTCACCAAGGTGAGCAGAGGTGGGCCAACTGCAAGAAGGGAACACAAGGGCATGCGGGAACAGGGATGGGTTACCCAAGTGGTGTGGGTGGAGAAGAAGAGGAACACCCATAGGATATAAGTGCTCGCCTCACACTGAGCTGGGCTCACAGCTCCCACAAGGCCCTATTCATACTCAGTCCCTTGCTGGCTGGCTCTTGGCCATCTCCCACCTACTTTGTCCCTTGTGTAGGTAAGGAACCAGCCTTACACATTCCTGCCCTTGAGCCTACCCTGCCCCTGTTTGCAGAGGCAATTACAAAAGACTCTAGGACTCCTGACAACCCTGACTTGAGGGCAGAGGGACTCTAGGGAGGGTGGGAAAGAGGACAGCCAGAGCAGAAGGTGGCTGGGAGCCTTCGGTAGGCAGCCTAGGCTGAGGCGTAAGCCCTGCCATGTTCCCATCCCAAAGGGCCAACATGTACTCACTCAGGAAGAAGTATAGATGCTGGTGGTTGTAGGGCAGGTATCTGCGTTTCTTCTTGCCATACTGTGGAGACAGGCGTCAGCTGGGGAGAACAGCTCTCCAGGCCAAGATCAGGGGACTGGCTGAGGCCAAGGTCAAAGGCAACTCTAGATTCTAGCCCCTGAGCCACTCGTCCCCAGGTGGCTAGGAGGTGGGGGAAGGACTGGAACTGGAGCTAGAAGGTAGGGTTAGCTGGGGGGCAAGCATGAGGTCTCAGTCCCTGCCAAGGCCCCTTAGCTGCAGGCCTCTCTTGAAAGTACTCATGTCCCATCCCACCTACCTCCACAGATGACTCCCCCAGGAGAAAGACAGGTGCGACAGTCACATCTGGGTCCTTGTGGAAGATGTTGGGTTTGGCATGGTGCTGGAAGTGGCGGAAATTCCACCAGTGGGCAGAAAAGCCCTGTGGGGAGAAGGGATCTCAGGGACAGAGTTAGGCTGGGCTCCGACTTGGTACCCACACACTTGAACAGATCCAGCACAGATGCCCGCCCTGCTCCACACTCACTTTCAACTGCCCCATCACGAACTGCTGGGCCACATGGTTCCACCTGGACTTAGCGAAGATGGAAGCATGACCTAGATCATGTTGCAGACACCAGCACTGGGCCTGGGGAGAAGGGTAGGTGAAGTCAACCCACTATTAGTGTTCCACCTACTACTGATGCTTTACTGAAACCAGCTGCCTCTTTAGCTGGACCAACGCAATTGAGTTTGGCGGTGTGCCTGCATACAGATGTCAGGGCTCAGAAACATCATACCTCTGAATAATGGCTTCAGAAGCAAACTTTCTGTTCCTGCTCCCCTGGATTCCCCAAGGCAAACAACAGGACCTCTACCCGACCTGAAGCAGGCCATAGACACAAGAGTTCTTCTTCCTCAAGGCCTAAACTCACTGCTCTAACTTTCTCTTTTACCTTGGCGATGACCGTGAAGAAGGGCTATCTCGTCTGATAAGAGCTCATCGGACCCATTTCAAAAAGTGTTCCATCCCACACCTGGGAAGGAAGAAGGCCTCAGAAAGAGGTCAAGAAGACTCTGAGCAGACAGGCCTTGCCAGGGTTCTGAGCCAGTCTGTTTCCATCCCATAGACCTTCTGTGTCTGCTCCCATTCCTACAGATTGTTCCTGCTTTATAGAGCATACATGCTAAAGAAATAATAGATGACTCACTCTGACCTTTTATTCTTTAATCCGAGGGCTTCTGTGTCACACAAGACTATGATCAGATAAATTTTCTAAAGTTTTTCTCTTGCTAATCTGTCTTTTGTCACAGGAGTGTTAGCCATGACCTTCATGATAGGCAGGATCATTCTTTTCTTTACCTACACAAGTTGTGTCACACATAGGGCTGGACTGTGGCGTTCTGGATCTAGTGTATCTTAAGGGTCTCTGGCATTTCACTTTCTCATTCATCCATTTACCAATCCATTCTTTCATCCTTAAGAAAACTGTCCTGAGTTTCCACGTGTTCTGGACCCCGCATCTGCTGCGTAGTTACCTGAGAGATGGCCAGGATGAGGGCAGCAAGGATACTGGACACCCAGCCAGGGCCCAAGAGGTAGATGATAAGCCAGGCCAACAACTCCATAGCCAGGATGTGGCCCAGCAGGAGTGCAAAGAAAGTGGTATCAGCTTCAAAGAGCTTCATGTCTTCAGCTGCCTGGCGCAAGGCTCGGAAGTCCTCGATCAGCTGGGCCTGTGGCAGGGAAGCAGTCCAGCAGATGAGGAAGCAGGGACTGCAGTAGTCCCCAGAAGTTTACCATTGCATCCTTAAGCCATCCCACTTCCCATTCCTGGGTGATAGATGGAAGAACAATAACACCAGACAGGGTATGCTATGTATATGGCCTGGGGAACTAGCTTGTAGCTAAGTCTCTCCCTGGCCCCAAAGATGTGGGGTGGGTAATAAGCAGAGAAAATCAGAGCCAATAGAGGAAACCTTTAAGACTCGAAAATATCCTCATTGTAGAACTGGAGGCAGGGGCAAATTTCCAATGTGTCTGGAGCAGAAAGAGACCTCACTGGAGACCCACAGCAAGTTCTCCTAGTTAAGTCAGATTTAGAATCCTTACTTCTACAGAACATTGCTATGAATTCACTTTTGACTGTGACCCCAAAGGGGGATACAGGCCCAGCCCCACCCTGCATCCCCCAATAGTAATACAGAACAAGCTGCTATTGTCAACAGGCAATGTCCCCAAGCCCTCCAGCTGTCCCCTCACATTCTGAGCTCCATCCTGGCTGGGTTCCTCTGGGGCTAGCTCTCCAATCAACAGGGGTTTCAGGAACTTGCGCACAAAATGGAGATCTTGGTGGAAGGCGTGGAAGGCATCCTGAAGGGGAACAGACAGTCAGCGGACAGCTTCTGTAGCACCCAGGAAGAACCAATAGGAACAGAGTGAAGAAGCCACCGAGGGGCTGGAAAGACGGCCCAGTGGATCAGAGAGTATCTGTTGCTCTTGCAGACGGCCTAGGTGAGACTCCCAACACCCAGACGCTGGTTCCTAACCACTAGGAACTCCTGTTTCAGGGGGTCCAACACCCTCTTCTCACCTCTGTGGGCACTAAGCATGCATGTGTTACATGCAGGCAAAGCACTCACACACAAACGTTGGATAAATCTAAATTTTAAAACTAAAAAAAAGAAAAAAACAGGGGGTGGGGGTGGGAGGGGGCTGTCAATAGACAGACAGAACAGACAGAAAGTCAACGAGATGTTGGGCAGTCATAGATACAAGACCAGGAGAGTGAGCCTTACCTACGAGCCCTCTCTAGTCCTCCCAGGCCCTGTTTAACACCACTCATTTGCCATGCCCTGTCTGCTTCATCAAGTATTGGGTTCTCCTCTCAATATGCCTGAAAGAACTCCAGAAAGACTGAGTCCATCCATGAACAGGCTTTCTGTGTGCCACAGCCTTTTTTACAGCATATAAAACAAGATTTGGCTCACAGATGTTAACTTTATTCAGTTCTCATCACCATAACAGTGGGCAAAATGTGTGTGTGTGTGTGTGTGTGTGTGTGTGTGTGTGTGTGTGTGTGTGTGTGCAGACTTGCCATTGGAGACCTCAGAGCCACTTGGGGTGGGTCAATGGTGGGCCGTACACATTGAGGTCTTGGGTTTATGCAAGGAAGTTATTTAAGCAGTCACACTTGATTTGTCATTTATCTTTGGAAATAGGGTCTCCTATAGCCCTGGATGGCCTCCAAGTCACTAAATAGCGCAAGAGAGAATGGCTTTGAACTGATCCCCCTGTCTCAATCTCCCCAGTGCTGGAACTACAAGCATGCACCACCACGCCCACCCAGTTCACATGAGTACTCAACAGAACCCAGGACCTCCATGAGTGATGGAGCACTCTACCAGCTGAGGTGCATTCTCAGCAGATAGTGTGTATCCTCTAAGAACAGAGAAGCCTGACACGTTCTATAATAATTGGTCAGGGGTGAGGAGAAATACAGGAAACAGGCAAAAGAGAGAGAGAAGACGGCTGATAAGGAGAAGGTGGCCAGGCTCCCTGTCCTTCCTGTTTCAGGCTTATTCTTGCATCTTACTTACACCATTTATTGTTTGTATATGATATCACACCTTGCCCATTTATTGGTCACAGCTGCTCTTCTGACTTTTACTGTTACGATTTCAAAAGCTGAGCAGGTGACTGGATGACATTGTCCCCATGGCCCTGGGAAAGGAGATTAGGGGCCCTTCCAAGATGCTAAAAGGAAATACCTTTGCAGAAGTCTGACAAAGAACAGCAGCCTCCTATTGTCTTGGACCAGCTTGTGTAGGTTGAGACAGAAATGACCTTGTTAACTACAGTCACCCCACTGTAGTCATCAAGCTAATCACCCTGACCATTGTACACTGGAGATGGGTGCTGAAATACCCCACTGGCCCCAGGAACAGAGCTCTTATTAAGTGTCTATTAAAAATAAAAGGCTGAAAAGATGGTTCCATGGGAAGAGCGCTTGCTAGGAAGGCATGTAACCTGAGTGCAAATCCTTATCACCCAGATAGAAATCTGAGCATAACTGTGTAAGTGTGTAACTCAGCCCTGGGGCAGAAGCCGGTGGAGGACAGAAACAGGAGGATGGGTCAATGAGACAGATGAAAGAACAGGATGTTCAATGTCCTCCTCTGGCCTCTACACACATGGGTTATACCCACATGCATACAAAACACACACACACACACACACACACACACACACACACGGGAAGAGGGGAGAAAGTAATAAAAACAATTTTAAAATAACATGAAGCTGAAAATGACTGTAACCCTGTAGCCCCCATAGTTACTGCCAGGACATTTCTGAGGAGTCCTTGGAGGAAGGATACTATTTAGAGGCTACATCTAGTCCATGCTAGGGTCACTGTCCCAAGGCAGGGGCTGGGGTTCTAGGAGGGTGTGGCTTCCAAAATAACTTGGGCTGCCTGGTTCCCTGGGGCTCACAAGCTATGAGAGTTATAAAAGCATAGCCCTCATTTCCTCTGGAGATGAAGGAGGGGCAGGGACACAGGAAGAGGGCAGAGAGAGATGGGAAAATGGGGTTTCACAGGAAGCAGCCTGGGCCCAGGCTCACTAGGGATTGGTCTTGGGGTTCTGCTGACCCCATTTCCATGTGACTTTGAGCCATTTCATCCTCCTGCAGTGGCCTCTACTTCCTGATTTCAGGACCCTTCTGAAACCGGACTGCTCAGCACAAATTTCATTGCTATCTCTGTTTCTAAGACAGGGTCACACATAGCCAGGGTGGCCTTGAAATAAATATGTAGCAGAGGATGAATCTAAGCTTCTGATTCACCTGTCTCTGAGTGCTGGGGTTACAGGTGTACACCACCACTGGTGGTTTGAACCCAAGGGATCTGTGGGTGCTAGGCAGCATGCTACCAACTGAGTGAGCTGCATCCTCAGCCTTTATTATTGTTGTTGTTGTTGTTGTCATCGGCAGCGGCATCATCATCATCATCATCTGTAAAGCACACCTCAGTTTACCACTCTTAGGTGTAAGGTACTGGACATTACAAGACCTTCCTGCTGATGTGTGGCCATCTATCTTCAGAATTGTCTCCTCTTCCCCAGATGAAATGCTATACCCATTAAACTCCTTCTCCTTCTACATGGCTCTAGCCTTATTCCAGGAACCTTACTTAAATGGAGTCAGACAGCATCTGTCCCTTAGTGATTAGCCTATTTCACATAGCATAATACTCTCAGGGTTCTTCCTTGCTGTATCAAGTGCCAGAATTCCCTAAAGCTGGTGGTGATTTTAAACTTCCCCATCTGGGCACAGAGCCTAGGGCATGGAAAGACAGAGAGACAGATTGATTCTCTCTCTCCCTCCCCCCTCCTCTCCTTCCTCCCTCCTCTCCCCAACCTCTCTCACACACAGAACCACCCACTACGTAAACAAGAAAGATTCAGACTCTTAGAAATGTGCCTAGGGTCATGGCCCATATGAACACCATATGAAAGATACAGCCTCCTGTACAGGTGTGCACAGGTGTGCACAGTAGGGAGGTAAGCAGAACCAGGCTCTCCCAAGGGTGTTCCAGTAAGCTTAACCCACTAATATGATAGGGCAGGTATGAGTCCCTTGGGACCAGGTCTGAAATTTCCACAGTGGTGGTGGGAAGGGGACAAGAAGGTGGCCCTAGGCCCTTGGACAGAAGGCTGGGGCCTTGGGACTGGATGGGCTCAGAGACTATGTTATCAGGAAGCACCCACAGGGTGGTCCCTGGACTCAGAGTACCAACAAGGGACTACCTGGAACGCTAGCTTGGGTCATATGGATTGGTCCAGTGGTTCTCAACCTTCCTAATGCTGTGACCCTTTCATACAGTTCTTTATGTTGTGGTGAGCCCCAACCATAAACTTATTTTCACTGCTACTTCATAACTGTAATTTTGCTGCTGTTATGAATCATAATGTAAATATCTGTGTTTTCCTGGTGGTTTTATGTGACCCCTGTGAAAGGGTCATTTTTCTCCCCCAAAGGGGTCACGACCCACAAGCTGAGGACCTCTGAACTAGCCTTTTCTAAGATCAAGGACCAAGGGTGAGGGAGAAGGGAAGACTCAAAAAGGTTAAGGGGTATGTGTGTCAAACTTTGCGATCTCACCCAACACACACATTTTAGAAGAGTCAAAATGAATGAAATTGAAAATCTTTCATTAAGTCTCAGATAAGAGTGGACAGAAAGTGCTGGCGTCAAAAGGTATGCCATACGGGCTAGAGAGATGGCTCAGTGGTTAAGAACAATGGCTTGTTTTGCAGAGGATCCAGGTTGAGTTTCCAGCAACCTACATGTGGTGGCTCACAAGCATCAGTAACTACAGTTCCAAAGAATTCAACACCTTCTTCTGACCTCTGCACACATGTGTACATGTAAGTAACAGACATTCATGTGATGTACATATATATGTGCAGGCAAAACACCTGTACACATAATTTTTTAATCTAAGAAAAAATTAAAACAAAACAAACAAACAAGCAAAAATAACAATTCCAAGTTCCCGGTAACCTGGCTTGGAGCAAGTTTTCAGGTGCAGATGAAAGTAAGTAGACAAGAGCCAGCCCTCCCCACCTCCCAGGGCAGGGCTGTGAACTATTTTTCAGGTGAGCATTGGTGAGCCTGCTTGAGACACCTGTCCCCAGTGGAAGAGTTTGGAGTGACAGAGCTGGGGTTTGAACTTGCCCACACACCCTCCCTCAGAATATGGAAACTTCAAAGTCCAGACTCCTGGCACCTGTGGCCTGACCCCAGCCTTACTATGAGCTCCATGTAGCAGCTGACTGGAGTCTGGGGAGGTGGGGTACAGTCTGGTGCCAGCCCTCCTGCAGCGATGGAACTGTGATTCCATTTAGGAGCCCCAGACAGGCTTGCTTCCCTCTTCCCTCCACATCTTCTTAATAAGATGGAAAACGTTAACCTACGTCTCACAGGATAGCTGCTGGGAGAACTGATTTGGCCGGTAAAGCACTTGGAAGGGGCTTAAGGGCTAACATGAGCCCCACTGAGCAGCTCTCCCATGTGCCCCAGGGCCCTGCTATGCACCTGCTGCTGCTGGCAGCCATAGGCTACAGGTATGAGTGGAGAAGTGAAACTGTGATGTGTTTGGTCAAGATCTCAGGCTAAGGAACAGGAAGGGTGGAGGTTGGGGGAGTCAGCCTCCTTCTACCCCAGGCACGAGAGGGGAGGAAGGAAGTTCTGGTTTCTGGCCAAAGAATGGAGACTATTCCAGATCAACCAGGAAGGTGGGGGAGCAGCGAGGGGTGGTGGAGCTCTGATGATCTAGGCCTACACTTGCTGCCCATCCACACCTTTACTAGAGGTGGGCATAGGGTCTCCAAGGATGCCTCTAAGATATCTCTGCCTCTGTCGCTCTCCAGATCGAGGACAGACAGGAAAAGTCAAGGCTCTGCACTCAATTGCTCCTTGCCACCCTCTCCCCAGCACTGCCTTCAAGAGGCCCAGTGAGGAAACATTGTCTGTAACCCTCCTTATAGATGGAAAAACCGAGGCAAAGACAAGGAAGCAGGGACACAGCTCTGTAACCAGGACCCATGGCTCTAGTCTGTGTAGCAAAACCCAGCCCAAGGGAAGCTGTCTGTCCCAGACCCCTTGGCATCCCTGCTGTCCTGGTGACGGGTGGGACTATGTTTGATCTGCCAGCCAGAACCCGTGGCCTCAGAGATGTTGCTGGCTCAGCAAATGACCCAGCCTTCTGGCACATGGTCCCCTCTTTACCACTGAACTCTGGCTTTACCACTGGTTCTTTTATCAGGAACCCAAAAGCAGACAGGGGAAGCCTTCCCTCTCAGGAAAGGAATGGGGAGGCTGCCTGATACTCTGAGGTCAACCTCATTCCCTCCTCTGCACACTACATTCCTGCCAGTCACAATCCTGACTACCACCCACAGGGAGAGAGTGGGCACTTTGGCCTGCAGAGGCACCTGTAGAACAATGTGACCTGAGTGAGGTGTGGTGGCTTGCACCTGTCATCTCAGTACTCAGGAGGGAGATGGCAATTAAACTCTGTGAGTTTGAGACAAGATTGGTGTATATATAATGACTTCAAAGCCAGAGCAGTGTATATACTGAGTTCTAGGCCAGCCAGAGACACATAATGAGATTCTGTCTCAGAAGAAAACAAAACAAAACAAACAAAACAAATGCCCACTCAGACTCCAGAAAATGACTACTCGCTGAAGTCGGGTTTTCAAAGCAGCCAGTGTGGTTGGTAGGAACAGGGTGTGGGCATTGGTTCTGGGTGGTTGAGGCTATCCTGCCTCCCAAATCTCAGAGCATAGTCCATAATTCTGATCCCTCTCAGTTCCCATCCACACACACACCCTCCCTCCTGAGCCCAGAGCTGAAGGTCGTGTTTTAGGGTGCTGGGACACTGCTTACCTTCTGCACCAAACTCTTCATCTACACAACAGACAGGACTCAACCTCACAAGGTTGTTAGAAGAATTAAGTAAATTAGTATAGCGAAAATTCTCAGAACACAGCCTAATTAAAAACTGTTGGCTGAATTTACTATGGCATAGCCTCTGATGGTGGTGCTAGTCACCCCTAGTTCTAGCTCAGGTCATTCCCAAGGGGCAGAAGGTGGATGCCAGGGGGCTCAAATCTGCTGGGTCTTGGATTCATTCAACCTAATGGGCACCATGGACTGCTGGGAAATTTCTCACTTTCTCCATAACCACACCAGTTGAGAACAGGGCTTCATTACTCGTGGTAACCAGTCCCCCAGGTGCCCATCACCATTTCCCACAGTGAACCCAAAATGAAAGTACTCTTATCCCTGTCACACTGTGGGGGGCAGGGAGGAGGGAGGTGAGTGTAAAGGTAACAGAGATAACCTGAGCATTTTGAGGTTTTGATAGAGGATCTCACGTAGTCCAGGATGGCTTCAAAACTGAGGATGTTATGCAACTCTGCACGATCCTGCTTCCACCTCTCCCAGGTACTGCGCCATAATGCTGGGCTCAATGGGTTGTTTGCTCCTTTGTTAAAACTTTTCACTCTTGGGTGATTGAATCCAGGGCCTTGAGCCTGCTCAGCCAGCACTCTACTACTTAGCCATATCCTCAGCTTACAGAGATAATCCTAATGTCCCCTACTAGTGATCCTATTAATATTCACGTATATCAGACCTTCCACCCTGGCTACATTCAAATATAACTAGAGTCAAGTTACACTGTTACTTGTTCTGAACTTTCTCCCCAAGGAGAGGGCAGGTCCCCATCTTGCTTACCTTAACTTGTTTACCTTACTTACCTTAAAGCCTTTGCTCTTCTAAAAGGTGTATGTGAATGTGTGTGTGTGTGTGTGTGTGTGTGTGTGTGTTGGGGGGGGAGAATATGTCTACATGAATGACAGTGCACACAGAGGCCAGAGATGGAGGCTCTCCTGAAGCCTGAGTTACAAGGGGTTGTGACCCACCCAATGTGGGTGCTGGGAACGAAACTCAGGTCCTCTGTAAGAGCAGCGTGAACTCAACCACTAAGCCATCTCTCTAGCCCCAAGGATCCTTTTACTTGAAGACAAAGTCCTTTGTGTCCCAGACTGGGCTCACACTTGCCTCATACTTAGGGTGACCTTGAGCTCCACATCCTCTGTATCTACCTCATAATTGTAGGGGTTACACGTGGATGCCACCATAACCACGTTTATGCAGCAATAGGGATGGAACCTAGGGCATCATGAGCACTAGGCAAGCAGTCTACCAACTAAGTTCTAGCCCACCCTTTTGAGATCCTTTTAAACATACATCAGACCCCTTTGGCTTCCCTGCTCTGCCCGCCCAGGATCTCCTCCTTCTTTAGAATAAAACCAAAGTCCTTCTAAGAACAAAAATATCCGGTGAGCTCGTCATGTCTGCTTTCTGACTCCCGTCCCCGTGACTGCTCTCTAGCACAGCCATGCTCTGTTCCTTCGGTATGGGCGGTATGGTCCCACCTCTGAGCCTCGGCATCTGTTGGACGCTCCTTCCCTGAAAATGTTTTGTTCCCAGCTGCATCTGCAGAGGCGAGGGTGGGGGAGGAACACACAGGAGATATTCATGGGTGGATTCAGGGAATCCCACTACGGAGGAACCAGCGTGGGGCAGAGTGTGGCTGTGCATTCAAATCCCACAGCTGCCACAGTTTCAAGTTACGCTGTTTCTTTGCCTCTCTTTTCTCATCTGTAAAGTGGGATAACAGTAGTAAAGTGCCTGGCTGGTAGATATCCTGAGGATTAAGAAACAGTATCAATAGCAAGCATTAATTTAGAATCTAGCACATAGTAGGTGGTTGGTATGTGGCTCTCACATATTTATGACCAGCAGGGGCTGGACCTCTCTGGCTGCCTCTTCTCATCTCAGGGTTGCCTATGACTCTTAGACAAACCTGGCCCAGAGCCCAGAGTACTCTCCCTAGGGCACAGGCTCTGTATCCCAGGATGGCCACAAGCTGACTTCATGGCACAAGAACTCTGAAAATTTCCTGGCAGGAAAGCTTCTGTTGCCTGGACATGAGAACAGCTGATGGGTGGCTGGGCTGATGCAAGTGGGCAGCCGCATCCCACCCCTAACCTGAGCTTCGGGATCTGGGATGGGATACCTGGCATCTAGACTTGACCACATGGGGCACTGGATTGGTTCAACTCCTAGTATTCCTTGTGGGTCCATCACAGACAAAGGCTAGGGGTCTTCTGAACCTAGACCCCTCCCAGCCCTTAGACTTGAGTACACCAGGTATTTTTAGCAACTCTACCCCAACGCCTGGGGCCTATAGCAATCTATTCCTATTACAGGCAGGGTCAGAGATAGACGAGCTCGCCCAGAAAAGTCTTGGGAGTGCTATGATTGTCCCACTGCATTCTCCAGTAAAGAGCAGTTACTGAACAAACAACTAGGACACAGCAGCATGGTTGACAAGGTGTGGTCTTGCCCTTGGCTGGCTTGCTATAGAGTCTAGCTCTTCCCACCTGACCAGTGAGGAAGCTAAGGTTCAGAGGAATTACCTCTGAGTACCTTAAGTGGCAGAGCTAGAACCCTGCTACAAGATGCAGAGTGATGTTTTCCTAACAGACCTTACTGGCTGTGAATCAAAATGGTGGCTGTAGCAAAACCATTAGATGGAGGTCTCAGGGCACTGATCTAAATATAAAGTTAGGAGTCCCATGTAGGAGGGGCCTCCTGGCTGACCCTGAGCAAGAAAAACCAGTCAGTGCTCTCTGCTGTCCTCCTCTACTGTTCAGCATCCTGTCCTACTATACAACATGATCCTCACAGGGCTGCCCGGGCTCAGTGGGAGGGGCTGTGGCACCTCATGCCCATCATGCTCTGGTAGAAAGAAGGAAGGCACACACATACATGCACACACACACACACCCACACACACACACACTATGGCCCACAGGTTGATGATTTTCAGGAACTGTATCATTCTTATCCCTCTCAGTGGCCTGGAGTGAATCCGGGAGGAGAGAGAGGGACAATGACAGTCCTGGGACACAGAGAATCTCCTCTGCTGCCACCAAGTTCTTCCACTAGAGAATCATTCCCTCCAATCTTAAAGATCTCCCGGGTACCCAATGTGACTAACCTACAATTTTGAATAGTCGAGGGCAGAGCACCATGGCCTCAACCTTTGTCCATGGAGTGGGACTGAAGGAGGAAGGGTCTGGGAAATTGCTTTACCACTGGGCTCTAGCCAGATAGTCCTTCAGGCCAGTCACATCCCTTCTTGTCTAGACAGGGACTGAGAATGGGAAGCCAGAGTCCCCAGGGGCTAGTCAGTGACTGGAGTGACTGTGCTTCCCGTGGAGGCCCACCCAGCCTGGCAAAGTCTTCCCACGTGTAGCTGCCAGCCCAACAGAGGTGAGTCACTGGCCCTCAGCACAGGCTACACAAGTGCTGGATAAGCCACAGACCTCCAGGCCCTGCCCAAGCTCTGCTGCCCAGCCCCCAGTCTCTGATGGCACATCCCTATCGCTAGGGACCCAGCCCTGCCCCTGACTCTTGGAAGCACCAGATAATAGTCTGTGAGACTCAGAGCAGAAATGAAACCCTCAGTACAACCGTGAGGGTACTTACCTGGGGCAGAATCTGCCCCTCACGGCACACCCACCTCTGTGGGCCCATTCTTCCCTGAGACCTATTTATTGCACAGACTGACCCAACAGCCCATCCTCCGTGCAAGAAAGAGAACTCCTTCCCTCAGGCTCCATCTCAATTCTGGAGCCCGGGAGTAGGGGTCAAAGGTCAGAAAGAGCAAAAAGGATGCTAAGGTCCGCAGGTGGAATGAGACTCCAAGTCTATGAACCACGTCTCCCTCCCCACCGCTAGTGCCAGGCTCCACCCAGCCGGCTGTGGGTTAGCTTACCGTGGCGTCCTCCGCACCGTGGTGGCCGATGAGGCGGCTACCCCCTGGGTGCCGCTGTGCCCAGCGGCTGATGTCGTAGACACGACGCTCGATGACCAGCCACTTGTCGCCTGGTAGGTCATGCTGGCGGATCTGCTCCCAGCGGAAGATGGGCAGGGGCGCCCCCAGCGGTGCGGGCCCCTCCCGCGGCCCGGGTCCCCTGCCGGGCTCCCCGACGCCGCCCATTGCCGCTGTACACAAGTCCTCCGGACCCCGGTACGTGACCGAGGTCTAAGAGAGACACGGAGGGAGGCGAGGTCGCAATCAGGGGTCTTCCTCCGCTACCGCCCGCCCCTCCGGCCCCGCCCTGCCGCTGCGGCCGCCGTACGAGCGTGCGCCTTGCCCGGCTCTCCGCGCAGGGAACTTTTCCCTCCCTTATAACCGCGCTGACAGCGCTCGCCTCGCCCGCCCCTCGTCCCGGCCCCCGCGCTGGCCAGTCCCGCTCTCGCTCCAATCCAGGCGCGGCGTCTCCACATCTATTGGCTGCCCGGGGTGGGCGGTGTCGCGAAGGGGCTCGCCCCACCCTCGAGGGCCTGGGGCCACCACGCCCGGCCCTGCCCCCGGGGCACTGTCCCGCCCCCCAGTTTCTCGGACTCTCGGCTCAACGGAGAAGGCGGGGGATGGGGACCCAGCGCTCACGGGAGTCCTGCAGGCCGCTGCGCCTAGGCACACCCGCAGGGGCCCCGAAATGAGCCCAAGTCGGAGCCCTGAAAGGCTGAGAAATGCAGTTAGGGACGTCACCGGTCTTTAGCCATGCATCCCAGGTGGCTAGAAATGAGGACACTATCTTGGGGTGACTGTCAACAGCCTCCAAACAATGGACCTCATCCCCCCAGTAAACCCTCAACATCCATAAGAAAAGAGAAAGCCATCTAAAGCAATCTGCTGGAGCAGATGGCCTCTTCTCCTGGCTGCACGCAGGATTGGGGATGCCCAGGTTGGCCACTGGAGGAGGAGCAGACCACACTGCTGCGTGGAGGCCTGCCGTTCAGGAGATGAAAGGATGGTCCAGTCTTCAATGGGTGGCTTGCTTGTTACCACCTCCCAATTCTCCCCCTTCATGGTGTCACATTTTTGACTTATTAAATTCAAATCCTCTTGAGAGTGTAACTACATTCCGAATTGTACGATGTTACTTTGAGACAGACATTAAAAGTTAAAAGCTTTCACAACTGGCAAATTTGAAGGTCCATCAGAACTTCCTTGAGGGCTAGTTAAAACAGACTCCCGCACACCACCCTAGTGTGACTCAGGGCAGAAAGGTGAGGCAGACCTGTTGGTTGGGAGCAAATCTTTTCAGAACCTTAAAGTGTATTTTCTCCATGCAAATATTTCCTCTTGGTCTACCTAAGGATTTGTAGGTGATCTGACCTCTAAGGCACCCTTGTGAATACTAAAATCAACCTGTGCTTCTTGCCTATATAAAGCAGTATACGCATGTAACTTTCATACATCCCCTCATGAACTTTAAACCATCTCTGAATTCCTCATGATGTCTAACGTAATGTAAATGGTCTATAAATAATTGTTCACTGCATTGTTTAGGGAACAATAAGACTAAAAAAGGCTAAAAGCATTCACTCCAGATGCAACTATTACAGGCCTAAATACACAGGACAAGGAGAAAAGAAGAGGCAAGCAACAGTCTGAATGAAGAACGTTGGTGAGATACCTGGGACCTGTGAGATGAGGAGAGGTGACACCGGGGACAGCCTACATACACACTGCCTCCTTCACATGGAGAGTGAGGAGGGTGTCACAGTCCAGTCTTACATTTTGGAGATTTCCAGAATTATTTTCTGAACATGTCCAATCTACTGCTGTTGTGTCTCGGGCTGCAGAACTCAGAAAGAAGGGAAATCTATGACATGTCTATCCCAGGCACACCAGAGCTTGAAGAAAGGAGCCTCTTGGTTCTCTCTAGTTTGAGGAACTCTTGCTTTGCTTAGCCAGGACCAACAAGCCCAAGATGCTGCCACAAACAGGAGCTGTTCAATCCCTTTCTATGAAGGCTTTTCAAAATCCTGGAACATGTTTTCTTCTGCACACCTGAGGATACAGGAACCCTGGCCAAAGAGGATGGCAGATAGTGCTGCCCCCACATGGTCACAGTGAGGACTGGGACAGAGAAAGCCTACTCTTCCCAGGGAATACACCTCTTGTATCCAAACTTGGATGCTCATAGGGTGTGGCCCTTGATTCATTCTCAGCACCTCTCAGTAAGATGTGGCTGGCTCAAGGGTCATTCAAGGGTTCCTTCCCTGGGATCTTGGCCTGGACTCAGGTATGGGAGGCAGTTAGGGGTTAGCACCAAAGTGGAGGCTGGGCAAACCGGGGGGGGGGGGCATAAACCAAGGATAAAGCCCTAACCATGCTGCTCTCTCTGGCCATTTCAGTCCAGCTTGGAGGCTACAGGTGGTATGAGACTCTTTCCACCTGTATCTAGCTGTGTGTTCCCATAAAGCCTAAACTATGAGTAACCTCTCTCCACCTCCCACACAAAGAGCTTCCCACTTTAGTTCTCTGTAGATCTTAGGGTCATCCCTAGGCGCCCCCCCCCTCTCATCTCTGACCCCAGAGAACTTGAAACTTATAGGGAAGGAGTCAGGGGCTAGGGGAACTTGAGTCTCCATTGTCTGTCCCCAAATCCCCAAATCCAGGCAGCTGAGGCCTCTCAGACCACTTGGAAAGGGAGAGGCATCACTCGACATTCCTGAGCTGCCATTGGATCACTGCCAGGGTGTGCGAATGTAGGAGGGAGAGGGAAGCCAGCCAAATGGAGTGCTTTGGGGCAGGGGGCGAGCTTGAGGTTTGAGTGTCCCCTGGAATGCCTTGAATACAGCCCCTTACCTCTTCTGTCCCAGCTGGATTCTTTACTGTTGTAAGCTTCCACCCATGCCTCTGATTGGAAGCCTTGAAATCACCACCCCCTACAGAGCCACCAGCTACTGTCCTGGAGCCAAGAGATGTTTGTACAGTGCCAGGGAGGCTCAACAAGCTGGATATGCAAGCAGTGGCTTTAGGAAAAAGCTCTGAAGCCACCAAGAAAGAGCAGTCCTGGAGCTCAGGCAGCAGAAGCACAAAAAAAAGGGGGCACAAGTCGGAGCTCTAGGGTTTGGCTTGGGTCACAGACCTCAGCATGAGTTTGGTTATTAGTTGGGGGTACAACTCTCCTGAGAAAGGAGGGGGCGAGGCCATGGGCACCACAGGATTATGTAAAGGCTGCTTGAAACTATTTAGGTCAGCAAGGACAAGCCTATCGGCAACTATGGTGGAACACAGTTCCTTAGGACACCCTTGGTAAGAGTGGGGCACACAGAAATGTGCAGTGAAAGCGAGAAGACCCCAAGTCACTACTCAAGACACAGATCAAAGTCCAGGGAGCAAGTACCTCATGTCTCTTAGAATAGTGACTACCAAAACCAGTAAAACAATTTTGGCCAGGAGGCAGAAAAGTTGGAACCCTGGGGTATTGTTGGTAGAACTATAAAATGGTACAGCCACCATGAAAAAAGTATGGAGGGTCCTCTAAAAAATACAAAAACAAGAACAACAACAACAACAAAAAAACCCTACCATATGAGCAAATTTACTAATGGTCATTTATTCAAAGGACTCTATGCAGGGTCTCCAAGAGAAATTTTCATACATATTAACAGGTACCAGTAACCCATGTCTGTCTCCAATTAACGGATAAACACAGTGGGGTGTTACACATACATCAGAATATTACTAAGCCTTAAAAGGGAATCCTGTCATCTTACAACATGGATGGATATTGACATTACATTAAGTGAAACAAGCCAGTCACTAGGAGATGAGTATGCTGATTCCATTTACATCAGATCTCCAGAGGACTCAGATTCTCAGAGGCAGAGGGTGGGATGCTGATGTCCACAGTCTAGGGGCAGGAGAAATAGGGAGTTATTCAATGGGCATAGCATTTGTTTTGCGAGATGCAAAATGTTTGTAGCTTGGCTTCATGGCAGTGTGAGTGTGCCTAGCACAAGTATAATTCTACACTTTAAAATGTATAAGATTACAAGTTTGGTTTTTATTTTTAAAAAAAAAAAAAATAAGTATGGCAGAGATTGCTTTGTGGGTAAAGCACCTCCTGTGAAAGTCTGATGACCTGAGTCTAGAAACACAGAAATCTTATAAAGCTTGATCCGGTAGTCCATGCCTGTAATCCCTGTGCTCCTAGTGGGAAGGTGGGAGGCAGAGATGGCAGAATTCCCAGAAGCTAGCCTGACCTATGCATCAAGGGACAATGAGAGAGACTTCCTCGAACAAGGGGGAAGATGAGGACCAAGACAATATAAGAGTTGTCTTCTGGCTTGTGAACCACGGCACATGTGCATTCACACATGCACAACTCACAAACACCAAATGCATGCATTGTATGAATGAGCGAATGAGGGAAGATTGTGTGTGCCTGTGTGGGAAGAATAATCATCCCAATTCATAACCGAGAAAAGCAACTTGCTCCAAGGTCACAGCCCTGGCGGGATTCAAATCAGGGCAGGTTTGGCAGATGGTGAACTGAAATAGCTCAGGTGCTGCACCAAGATGGTAAAGTGAGCTATCTCGGGGTCCTGCACCAGGTAAATGTGCTTACCCAGATTCAATACCTCCATGCCTAGAAGCCAGACTTGGGGCTAGCCAAGGAGAGCTCAGATGATTCCTATGTGCCAAGACTTCATAGAAACCCAAGTAGCTTATCTAGAAAATTTAAGAACATCTGGTGTGGCAGTTAACCTCCCAAGTCAGCCCCAGGAGTCAAAGCCCTGAGTTACTTCCAGGGTAGAGCAGAGGAAACCCAGGTTACAATTCCATCCCTGTCTTTTGTTTTGTGTGTGTGGTTCTGGGGACCAAACCTCAGGCCTTGAATTCAGCACTCTAGCACTGATCCCCACACACATACACCCTTCTGCATCAATTAAAGAGGTGACAAACCTACACTCACTGAAAGTGTTCAGTATAAAAACACAAAAACAAACAAAAAAAACCACCAAGAGGTGGGTTAATAATACTGGTTCTCTTTGTGACTTTTTTTTTTTTTCTGGAGCAGAGGAGATTGAACCCAACCAGTGCTTGCTAGGCAAGCCTCTACCACTGAGGTAAATAAACCCAGCCTCAGGACCTCTTTGTGTTCTCCAGTGCCTTTATCCATTTACGTGAGGGATAATAGCATGTTTTAACATTGCTAAGAGACTGGAATAATGGGTTCACAGAGAGGGCTGCGAGCTATGACTAGCGCTTAGATATTAATTGCTACTAGCAGGGTGTGGCTGTGTTGATGGCCCCACCTGGGATCTAACCATGGCCAACGCTCTGTACAAGCAGGACAAGTCAGTCAGGGGAGTAAGGTCCCCTGTGGGCCTCTGGGTGTTTCCTGGTAGCTTTGTGGTCCTGCATGGCTGGGCCCAGAACCTAGAAGTTAAAACTGATTAAAATGCTCAGGCTTTCATCCACTCTTGTCTCCAGGTGAACAAGGGTTGACACAGCGGGGGATGCCATGGGGGTCCCACACAGCACACCACGTCCTTCCCTGACATCCTTTGGTTTTTACTAAACTCCACTCAGTAACCTAGATGTAGATGTATTACTGGTATGCACATTATGGCCAATGTCCAGCAGAGGAAACCCCAGCATTAATTAGTGAATGAGTGGATACGACAGGTTCTGGTCAGTGACCAGGTGTCTATGGGGGCTGGGGACACGGCAAAGGATTCCAGTCATAGTGGAGCAGGGAGGAGATGTAAGAACACAGAGGGGTAGTGGAGGCGGCAGAGTCCTGGGAACAAGCTACTGGCCAGAGAACATGTGAAGGCAGAGGACCTTGACAGAGCTCTGGCCAGCCCCCAGCTGATCTACCATCTGAGTACACCTGGGCCTCGGGCCAATAGAGAAGTTTCCATAGGCTACTGACCACCTCTGTCCCAACCCAGAATCTGCTGCACCTTCCTCTCAAGAAAGCACAAAGCCCTGCTGGCTGGGCCGAGGCAGGAACCACAAGACATCTCTCTCCTCAGTCCTACTCTGAGGTCACTCAGGGTCCCGGTTACCCCCACCTCCACTTTGCCTGGCACTTCTGTGGTCCCCATCTGTCCTATGACAGGTGGCATCCATCAGCCCCAGGAAGCCTGGGTGTTTTGACTCCAAGCTTCTAGTAGACTTGGGGTCATCTCTAGGGGCTGTGGGGGGATTCACAGATCAAAGCTGAACTCCCAGAGAGTGGTCAACTCATTCCAATCCCTCATAGCCCCATGAAAAGCTAAGGACAACTTCAACAGTCTTCCCTACAGCAAGAAAGTGGTGGTAGCCATGGGGGTAGCTTCAGGATTTGGGTTTAATCCCAAGCACGAGGCCAGTTAGGAAAGGATTTGATTTCATTCCTTCAGATGCCCAAGCCCTGGCCAGAGCCCCAGGGCACAGGAGTGAAGGCCACTGCCGCCTAGCCCCTACCAACAAAGCCTTCCTTTATTAAATAGAGATCGTGTTACATTCCATTTGAAGGAAATAGGGGCGTGGTGAGGGATATGTCCAGGTTGGATTCCCCCAAGCCCAGTTCCCAGTGGGCTATGATGGATAAGGCAGGGTCCATGTCCTGCTTGGCCCGGCCTCTCCATCCCGTCCCACATACAAGGCCCCTGAAGTCTGGATGGCTGCCCAGGGTTAAATCCTGAGGCTCCCCTGGTGGCACACTTTGGGAAGAAAGGGCCCAGACTTCCTGGCAACTTCAGGAAACAGGGCCTCCTGGAGATGGTGTTGAAGTGGAGAGGACGGGGAGAGAGAGGCCTCTATGCAGAAGAATGGAGGAGGGATCTTGGACTCACCTTCAGAGCACTTGGGGGGGGGGGGCAGTTATCCCTCTACCTTGTTCAGACTGGAGACATTTGCCCTACCACTGGGGCAGTAGAATGAGGCCACTTGGAAACTGAACGAGAAATGGCCACAAGGGGGTGCTGGTGTCCCAGGGCTTAGAGGCTGTGGGTAGAGCATGCCCTGGAAATCCAGCCACCCTAGAACAGTCCCTTTCTGAAGAAGTGGTAGCAAGAGAGCATTGGTAAGCAGCAGGGGATTGTGGGGTGGGGTGGGGTGGGGGTACTGGCTACTCAAGGGTCCTCTCCCCAGGGCTGAGCTCCTTGCTCCGAGCACCTTGGTCTTTGGTGCCTTCTTGAGATTCTCTTGTTGGCAACAGAGCTCAGTGGNCNAGAGGGTCATCTCATGAAGTTCAGGCCAGGCTGTCCTTTTGTCTGTCTCAGGACNGATGGGTGGTACTGGCTCAGAACTGTCTCTACAGCCTGGTTGTTTATCTGTCCTTTCAGCTTCTGGCTCAGAGCTGGCTCCAGGATTTCTTGTCTGTCTGTCCCAAGGCAGCTGTTTGCTCTAGCTCAGAGCTTACTTCAGGCCTGGGGCCATGCCCTAGGCCTCCTGGGGGAAGAAGCCAAGCTTGGCTAGTGACATGCCCTTCCGCAGCCTCATGATCTCCCAGAACATTGGCTCAGCTGTAGACAGAGAGGACAGTTCATGGTCACTTCATGCAACTGCCCTGGCCAGCTTTCCGATTTGGGGCAGGGCAGTGATGTGAGAGACCCCTTAGCCTGGTCAGGCATTCATGCACTGCACACAGTCGCTTTCATAATGGGCTTAACTACACTTCTCCAGTTGCGAATGTTTCCCACCCTGACCCCAGAGCAATGAGCAGGGTCCAGGGCCCCAGTCCCTATGTCTGGAGAAAGGCCCTTTAAGCGAGGACCCAGGAGGCAGGAAAGCCATTTCTGGTGGACATGAAGAAGTAGACAAGAGTCACAGGAGAGACCCATCATAAAGAACTTTGAATGTCAAAGCTAGTAACAGGAATGCTGTCTTTGCTGCCATTGAGAGATTTTGTTTTGTTTTGGTTTTTGTTTTCATTTTTTGAGACAGGGATTCTCTGTGTAGCCCTGGCTGTCCTGGAACTCACTTGGTAGACCAGGCTGGCCTCGAACTCAGAAATCCACCTGCCTCTGCCTCCCGGGTGCTGGGATTAAAGGCGTGCACCACCACGCCCGGCTATAGAGAGATTTCTATGCAGAAGAAAAAGCAGCATGACCAGTGATGTGGAAGGTTTGCTGCTCCAGTGAGGCAGAACCCAGCACCAAGGAGGATCAGGTCAACTCTGTTAACCTACAATGTTTCCCTTTTCTGGTCTTCTACTGGAGGAACCAACCCTAGATTCCTGCCTCTGCTGCTGCTGACAAGAAGACTTGGAAGGCCAATCCGCTAGCCCCATTCTGCCTCGTCTCTCTCCCTTGGGCACTATTCCTGGAAAAGACCACTAGGGGGCACTCACCATCCTGCCGAACCAGACCTTGCTGGATGTAGCGAATATAGGTGAAGAAGTTGCATACTGCAGTGATCTGTGGGCAGAATGGAGAGGGTGTGACCCGCCAGGATTCCCCATACTCTAGGGGCCCCTCTGAAAGCCACTGTGGACCCTATTCCATAACAATCAGTCCCAGGTACCTGGCAGAGCCAGGGGATGCTCTCTGACTCTAAGAGAGTTCGGCTTCCCAGGCTTAATTAGCAACAGCAAGACTCCCACTGTTCCTAAGAATACCTGCCACAGCTGCCGGCTGGCAGTGCAGTGGGTGGGACACAGACACTCACCGTGCCCATTTACCTGTGATAAAGACTGTCAAGCATGGAGTGAGACAGTGGCCAAGCTGGCAGATGGAATCAGGCAGCCAGCACTAACAGCCAAGCTCAGTCCTCTGTGCAAGGAGGTCTGGGCTCGCCAGACATAAACTAGGTGCCATGTGTAAGTCCAGGAAAAGCAATTAGAGTCACTCTCCTGAGCTGCCTCGGTCCATACATGAGGACCAAGGATGGCTAGAGAGGCCTGTTCCCAAGCTCTAGTGACGCTTCACTGGCATAGCCACAAAAAAAAACGCTCTTAGACAAGAGGGGCTCTGTTGTTATCCTGCCCAGCGGCCATCCCCAGGCCTGGCCCCCTCCCCCAGCTTCTGAGGATTTAGGCTACATTGAACCCATGGTGCCCATTTTGTGGAGGGAACACAGGCCAGCTCTTTGGCTAGGATGGAGGTAGCTCTGTGCTTGGGACTCTCTCTAGATCTAGCTGAAGCTAAGGCCGGTCTTGGCTTGCCCCCCTTTCCCTGCCCTCATCCTGCTTCCCTCCCTCCACCGGGAAGCTCCAGAAATGTCCGTGAAGGCTCTACATCTAAAGAACCAGCGAGGACGGAAGGTAGCAGGCAGCTAGACCCACAGGAGCCCCTACCCAGGGTTCTCGGGTAGGATACCCTACATGTGAGGCACCCAGAGACTGGTGAGTGAAAGAAGAGGGGTGGTGCTCTTGCTGGTCCCCCAAACACAGAACTCGCCAGGAAGCCAGAGAGGGTGCAGAGAGCTGGAACTGGGGGAAGGCTGTCCAAGCAGGGTAGTGTGAGAAAGGAGAGGAGCACCAGCCAGGCGTGGCCCAAAGGCTGGGGTGTGGGGAGGAGGGCTGGCACAACGCAGATGCCTGGTCAGTAGCTGGCAGCAGACAGAGTGGTAGAGTTTCTCCCCGGGGCTGTGTTCTCTGCCAGCACCTCAGTGTCTCTAAGCAAGGATCACAAACCAAACCATCAGACCCTCCTCAGCTCCGGTCTCTTCCACTACACAGCTTTGCCCAGCACAAAGGTGAAGGATGGTGGACTCACCCTGGCCCGGGAGGACGGTGAGATGTAATAGTGGCTGTCAGAGTCCCCCAGGCGGATTCGATGGTGGCAGGTACGCGCCAGGCCACTCAGGGCACATGTGCTGTGGAGAACAGAGGAAGTGTAAGGTGCTGAGTGAGGGTCACAGGTGTAGGGAAAGTGTCCTAGCTAGAGGATGCATGGAGGGCGAGCACAGCAGGCAGGCAGGAGGGCCTTCCCGCTCCCATCTTCCAAAGGAGCCCAGGTTCAAAGAGGTGGGGAAGGGCAAAAGTCTTCAGGATAAACCTCAAATGCAGCTGGAGCCATGCCCAGACCCCGTCCCTTTCCCCAGATAGGCAGGGGAGCTTGGTCAACCTCATGCCAGGTGTGAGAGCCTCACCCTCCACAGCCTCGAAACCCGCCCCCCCCACGGGGGTCTTTATGCCCAATCACCTCTCTCTCTAACTGATTCTGGTCTGACTGCCTCTCACATCCCCACAGTAGACTTTTTCATCTAGCCCTGTGTTGTCCCCTGCTCACCAAGCCTCACAAGAATCCCTTTCCCCATGTCATCACCTCTCCCCGCAGTCAGGCCGAGGAAACCCACTTAGCACCTTCAGCTAGCTACCCATGTATTAGGCTTCAGTGTTCCTGAGAGCCCATCTTCCAGACTCCTGCTCCCAAATCTTGCTCCTCCACAGGCCCCACCTCCATGATGAACTCTCCTGGCTCCCACCCCTACACCCGTACTTGGTCACCATGTCCCCAGACCACTCATCCCTTTTGCTTGGATTTCCTCTGCTCTTTCCAACCACTCTCTCTTTTCCCCTCACTCCTTCTTTCTTCTCTACATTATAGCAGGAGCTTCTCCAAAGGCCACATTGAACCCATCATCTTTCCCTGTGGCTTCCAGATCACCTGGGATGTAGTTACAGAATCCCAAGTCAAGGAACAATTAATAGTGTTTGTTGTCTCTTCCTTGACTGAGAGGTCGAATGGATGAGAGAACTCTCTTTTAAGGAGACATCTGCTGGTGCCCCCTAACATACCATCTTAGTAAGTTGGTGCCCTACCTTGCAGAGGTTCTTTATACTCCGGCCTCAAGCTACCCTCTCCAGACTCAACCCCAGATCCCTGCTCCATGGCTATGTCCTGACTCTCAAGTGTTGCAAACTCCAGCTTCCCAGGTCTTCACTCATTCTTTTCCCTCTGCCTATAAAGCTGGCTCGAATGTTCCCTGTGTGGCCAGGCTTCCTTTGTGGAACCAGCCCCCACTGAACAAGCTCTGGAATGCCAAAGGGGAAAACCTGCCCGGTCTTCAGTCCACCTTAACTTCTTAGTTCTGCTGCTACCTCTGCTTAGGGCTGGCTGAGCGGTATGTGGGATAAGACGGCAGGGCTGTTATTTATCTGCAGGAGATAGAGCCAGCCACTAGCAATCACATATTTGCCAATCAGAGCCCAGTATCTCTCTGGGACAGAAGAGGAGAGACGGAGCAAGGATGACTAGCTACAGCTAGAAAAGACCCCAGCTAGCAGCAGGAATCTTTGTCAAAGATAACTCCTGCTCTTACATGGGGACAGTGATGACTGTTCCTCCCTTGTAGTTCATTATTTTTATTTTTTTATTTTTTGGGGGTTTTTGTGACAGGGTTTCTCTGTATATCTCTGGCTGTCCTGGAACTCACTTTGTAGACTAGGCTGGCCTCAAACTCAGAAATCCGCCTGCCTGTGCCTCCCCGAGTGCTGGGATTAAAGGCGTGTGCCACTCCGCCTGGCTCTATTTTGACTTTTTAAGCAGGATTTTATGTAGGCCAGGCTTTTCTTGAATTTGCTATGTAACCAAGAATGACCTTCAACTTCTGATCTTCCTGCCTCTGCCTCCCAAGTGCTGGCATCACAGGTGTATGCCACCATACTTGGTTTTACGTGGTGCTGGGGACAGATTCCATGGCTTTGGACATGCTAGTCAAGGGCTTTACTAAGCTCTATCCCCAGACCCATGTCCATCTCTTGGGAGTCCCTGGGTTAGCTCACGAACCCTGGGAGACAGTTACCCTGAATGTTACAGCCCCTACCCACCCTGAGGCTCTATATCCATCTAGGAGGCCCAAGACTCAGGCTCATACCCAAGTCCCCCCAGGGAGCTGCCCAAGGCTCCATGCTGGATGTTCCCATGTGGGCAGGAAGGGACCCAGGGCACTAAGCTTACTTGGTGTTGTTACACTCAACAGTGGGCACCTTCACAGCGGGCAGTGTCTGTGAAGCCACGGGCTCAATGGTGAGTGTGTTGTCCTCCACAGCAGTCCGAACCAGAGCCGAGAGCTGTGACAAATCAGGGAAGCACAGTGAGATGCTGGGTGACAGGGAACTACCGGGCTGGGTCCCCAGCTAGCCACTCTCAGCCCGCCTCACCTCCTGTACTGTGAAGTCAAGGCAAGGGCCCACGTCCTCCCGGTACACCCTTTCTAGGAAGGGGCAGTTCTTATCCAGGGTAGGCGAGGCCCTCCAAGCCTGGAACTCTGCAAACAGTGTCGTATCTACCTGGAGGAGAGGAGAGCCAAGTGGGGGCAGTCAGGGAATGAGGGTGAGCACACCAGAGAAAGCAGAGCTGATGGAGAGAAGAGCAGGGAGATGCAGGAGGGCTCAATGGACCATCGGGCCTGTCCTCAGCAGCCATGCAGGGGAGCAGAGTCCAGGCAAAGAAGAGGTCCTGTCTGCCCTTTGCACCAAAGAATTCAGAACAACACAGTTTGTGTCTGGGTGCACATTAAGTTTCTTGGCACTGCAATTTCACAGACTCGGATCCAAGGCCTTGGCCTGAATGCTGCTACTGACTCCTTTTGGAAGAAACATCAAGAGCAAGCCTGTGAGAACCTGTGGGTCCCCATAGGAACCCGCAAGTCTCCCTCTATGTCCAGGATGCACATATAGGTAACATGCACACAGGAGAGAACGAACATTTCACAGGTTCCCCTGCTGCCCACTGGAAGGGGCAACAATGGCCTGCCCTGGGCTGCATGCACAGTAAGTGAAGCCCAGAGGGGAGAGAGAGAGAGAGAGAGAGTGTGGCCCTTAAAGGAGCCATTACCTGTCGGGAAAAGGAGAGAGAGGTATCGGAGTTGGGGGCTGTGGGCGGCTCCCCAGATGGGAGCTGCCAGGTCGGCTCGTAGGTGAGGTGGATGGCCTTGCTGGGGATCACGCACAGGAGCAGGGAGAGTAGAGGGGGCAGCCCAGGCTGGGCCAGGGGATGGGTGGACAGATGGACAGACGACAGACAGACAGAGACGGACAGACAGGAGGAAGGAGGAGAGGTCAGTGTCCAGTGGGAAGCTCGGTGCTCAGAAGGGGACTGAAAGGACTTGCTTGCACTTCCCTCCTAGAAGCTCAGGAGACAGATGAAGAAAGTTCTGAGCTAGGATGGGCTTGAGTCCAGGAAGCTGAATCTCACCCCACGTCTCCCCGGTGATCCTCTGATACTAAAAAGGCTGGCTTTTTAGTGTCTACACAACTCCTCACCCTAAGGGGGGCATGGTATGTGGCGTGTGAAGTGATGGAAATTCTACCCAATGGCCTATGGTCATGTCAGTCCAGCCTGGACCAAGCCTCCCTCCCTCTGTTTCCTGTTGAGGCAGGAGAGAGACATTTGTCTAAGGCCATAGCTGCTTCAGCATCGCAGCCAAGGAGGCTAGAATACACAGGTGTCACAGTGTGGTCTTAGACCTTAAGACTGTAGTCACGGGCTAGTGAGATGGCTCAGTGGCTAAGAGCACTGACTGCTCTTCCAGAGGTCATGAGTTTAATTCCCGGCAACCACATGGTGACTCACGACCATCTGTAATAGGATCTGATGCCCTCTTCTGGTGTGTCTGAAGACAGCTACAGTGTACTCATATACATTAAATAAATCGCTAATAAATAAATAAATAAATAAATAAATAAATAAATAAACCTTAAAAAAAAAAAAAAAAGACTGTAGTCACAAAACACCAGGTGGCCCCTCTCTAGAGGTCCAGTGGCACCTATCACTCTTAACACAGAAAGTGCACCTCTGAAGAGGTGTCCTGAGAGGGGGCCTTCAGGTTCTAACAGCCTCAAGTTCAAAGATTATCTCCTCCTGCTTGGTGTCAGCCTGCCCAGCCTGCGTGGTTCAAGGGAACCCTGAGGCCCAGAGAGGAGAGAAAGGGGTGGTAGGCTCCACAGGAGGGGTCAGGGTAGCTTTTTCACGATGCTGACTTGGCTGGTTTAACAGGATCAACCCTCCCGATGGTGAGCCCACTGTGGCCTGTGCCTCACCTCCTTGCCTTCTTTGTCAGGGGTGGGGATGTGCCCTGCAGTGGGGCACACAACGGGGCAGAGGGAGCTGCTGGTGCTCTTTTGGCGTGAGTGGCCCTTTCGGGGTCCAGCCTTGGTGGGGCTCAGCAGCTGTGGGTGGAGCTCACGGTTGGGAGAGGCTGGTGTGGATGTGATGACCAGTGTCTTCAAGGCCGTCACCTCTGCCTGTAGCATGTCGATCTGTCCCAGACAAGATGACCATCAACCCCAACATGGGGTCAATGTCACCATGGCTACCACAGCCTGGCAGCCAAGCATCCCCAGCAGCACCTAACCTGTCTCCTTACCCTTGGAACCACCTCTAAGACATCTATTCTAGAGATAGGGAACCCAAGGCTGACAGGAGACATGGCCTGCCTCAGGTCACATTGTGAGACACTGCGGGAGGCAGGCATCTGGGAACTTCCTAGGGTTCCCACTAAGTATTCATGGGTCCCCAGAAGCCAAGAAAAGCAGCCCCAGCTTCATGTTTACTGAGTGGCAGACGCTCCAGAGAGGAAACTCCCTGCCTGTGCTCTACCGCCACGGCCGACATTTCTGCTTTGGAGGCAGGAGGAGAAGCTATAATAACCACCGGGTCCTCCTGGATCCAGAGGACCCAAGAAAAGTCTCCGTAGTGCCACAAGAGCACTGATGGAGTCTGGTGCATGGGCTACTTAATTTCAGACCCACGCTACCTGTCCCAGACCTGGGTTCTCCTCTTCCTGATGTCTGGTAAGTCTGTTGCATGCCCTTGCTAGCTGCTGGTAGTACCTCCTAGCACGGGTTATGCCAGGAGCCATGCCCTGGCCTAGGTACACAGGGATGGGTCTCACCTTGCCCCAAGCCTCCTTCAACTGCTTTTCTGATGTCGCCTGCTTCACGTTGGCTTCCCGAACCATCTTGTGAGCTTCCTAGAAGAGCAGCACCTCTGCATGAGCGGGTCACAAGACCCCGGACACATGGGTCACCCGTTCCCAGGCTGCCCCAGCATACCTCAAACAGGCTGGCTGTCAGCTCCTCGAGCTCCTGCTCCAGCTGTGCACGCACTTTGCAAAGCCGTTCACACTCTTCATCCTTTAGCTTCAGCTCCTGGGTGCAGGCAGGAGGCTGTTAGCCTGCCCTAGCCAGTCTCTGTTTCCCCAGCCACCAGTTCTGGGTCTGTCACCAGGTATCTGACATTCAGTGGTACTCTAGCCCATGCACGGTTAAAAGCCTAGCCTGACAGCCCATCCCAGCCGGAAGCAGCCGGAAGCAGATTTCCGGGTAAGCCTGGATGTGTGAAAGTCATTTTAGACTTCTGAGACTTCGGTGATGGAGTGCGTGCCTAGCATGCTTGAAGCCCTAGGTTGAACCAGCCTTTTCCTTTGAGTTCCCAGGACTCCAGCCCTGGCCTGGCATGTGGCTTTGACAAGTGATTTTTCCTCTCCCTTCCTTCCTTCCACAGCTATCTGGGCTCACTCAGTGCAGCTGGCTCTTCGTCAGCCCCCAACCCTATCCTGGAGCACCCACCTTCTGGGCTTTGTATAGCTCCTCCTTTAGGAACTCGGAGCCCTTCTCTCGGATCTCCATGGAGGAGCTGCGCAGGCGTGACACATCCAGCGGAGCAGCTGCCGGGTGTTCCTCACCCGGGGCCTCCTCCCAGGAAGTGGAGGTTTCTACCAGGCCTCCTGAGGACTCCCTGTTACCTTTGCTGGGACCCAGGTTTTCCCAGGGGACTGGGATAGCGGAGAGGCCCACAGGGAGGCCCTCGTCTCGTTGGGGTGGGCTGCAAGGCAAACAAGGGCATGAGCACATACAGGATGGGGACTCAAGACCTTCAGAACTGAGCCCAGGGACCAACCCTAGGCAACATGCCCGTCACATAAGCCTCAGTCTGTCTGTCTGTAAAATAGAGCCACTATGAGCTGTAACTGGCCTGTCACAAGGGCAGAATGACCAAGCAGGAACTTTTTTAGGGGATGAGGCAGGACTCATGCACCTTTGTCACCCACCATCCCCAACCTAGAGCAATGGGCAGTGCTTGGTACGCAGCAGGCGACCACCACAAGGTGCAAACTCAATTCATATTTGTTGAGCTGACAAATGAATATAAATGTATCAATCCTTACACCATAGATAGGATTGTCCCAATGTTTGTCACTTCCAAGAGTTGAAAGGGATGGGCAGAAACCCTTAGCACAGCAGAGGCAGTTAAATGGGTTTGGATCAACACAGTTAAAGCAGAGCGAACGTTATCAATGCCATGGTATCATTAGTGGGAATATCAATATGATAGAAGTCCACAAAGGGGAACGAGAGAGGAAGCACCAGGCCTCAGCAGGCAGGAAGAGTCTACAAATAGTCCAGGCATAATAGACCCACTTCCTGCCACCCCTGGATTTTTTGAGTGAGGAGCAAAATCCAGCTCTCCCTGGCCTTCTGTGCGACCAAAGACAAACGTGGCCTCTTCTGGAAGCCTCAGGGCCCTCCCCTTGCTGAAGCTGAAGCCCCTAGAAGGACTGGGGGGGTTGTGTCCTTAACCAACTCCCACCTCGGAGCTACAACACCCCCTAGAAAGCAGACCCTGGAGAAGGGAGAGAGGAAGGTCTGGCCAGTGGCCGTTTGTGCAGAGACAGCACCTCTGGCTTTGCTTGCTCAGCAAAATCTGGGGCTCTGAGCCAGCAGCCTCAGAGCAGCGGTGGCTTGGCGGGTTGGGGGAGGGGGGCTGGGCTGACTGATAACCGTCGGGAAGTGAGGAGGAGGGGCTCCGCCAAGCCTGCATTAGAAGAACACAAGGCCAGTGAGACTGGGTCTTGGAATAACTGAGAGGAAATGTTGGGGATTGCCCCTCTCTCGTCCTCAAGCCCCTGAGAAGTTCACCAAAGAACCTCTGAGCCTCAGTTTCCCTCTGAGTAACAGAGAATCTGAGCTCTCAGACACTACAGCAGTGAGCCCAAGGCCAACTCCTTCAACAGGACTCTGGCCACTGCCCAACCCAGCCTTCTCTCTGCCTAGAACAGGCCCAACATGTAGCCTTGAGGCTCCTGGAACTGGGCCCTGCTTGGCAGGGACTGGGCCTCATTGAGTATAAGGTAAGGGCAGAGATTCGCCATTCCACCAGGGCTTGTGAGACAAACAGACTGTCCTAATACCATTGTTTTTGGTTTTGTTTTTTTTTTTTTGGGGGGGGGGGGCGTCTTGTTGGCACAGAACTCTTGAGGTCTGAGGCCCCTAACAGTGCTGTGGCAGCTGTATGGGATGAGAACTCTGCCCAGGGACTGGGCATTTTCTCTGTGTAGTGTGTCAGCGTCTATGTGTTTGTGTTGTTACGCCCATGTCTATGCACATGGATGTGGAGGTTGGAGGTCAAGCTTGGAGACCACTTCCCTGGAGTTATCACAAGGTCTCTTACTGGGATCTGTGGTCGGCTGATTGGCTTCAGTTGGATGAATAAGGAGCCTCAGGGATTGTCTTGCCTCTTTCCCCAGGACTATGATTACAAGAGCGTGCCACCGTGCCTGGCTCAAACTCAGGTCTTCATGCTAGCATGGCAAGCGCTTTATCAACTAAGTGCTTACTCGTGTGTGTGTGTGTGTGTGTGTGTGTGTGTGTGTGTGTGTATAAGATTTATTTGTACTCATGTGTACATATATGTGTCTTTTACAGTACTCATAGGGACCAGAAGTTAAGTATTAGATCCCCTGGAGGTAGAACATCAAGCAGTCCTGCTCTCAATGTGGGTGCTGGGAACTTGGGTCCTCTGATAGAGCAGTAAGTGCTCTTAATGACTGAGCTCTCTCTCTCTCTCTCTCTCTCTCTCTCTCTCTCTCTCTCTCTCTCTCGCCCCACATCCCACATTATATTATATATATATATATATATATATTCTTTACACAGTAATTGTAGTCTTTCCCCCATACTACAGATAGGGGTGCAAGCTCAGAGAGAGGAGGGAACTTCCATGGAGGTCCCAAAACTGGTCAGGGATCGTGTGGAGACAGGCAGCCAGGTCTTCAGCCTGCCCCTACCCACCGCCAGCTACTGACCAAATGGCTTGCTATGGGGCGAGTATTGGAATCAGCACATATGCTTGATGATCAAGGGTTTCTAGGCCCAGGGCAGCTCCGTAGCTATGAGTTACAGCAGAGAAGCCTTACCTAGTCCAGCTCACATTGGACTCTTGCTAAGTCAGAAAACACCCTGCCTAGACTGATGGCCTGGCGGGGGGCGGGGGCGCACTGTAGCCAAGATCATGGCCATGCTTTGTCTTGGGAATGCCTGAAGCTCCTGCAATCTGCTCTCCCCATAGATAGATAAAGAAGCCATGAGGCAGAGGGAGGTTATCAAAATTAAATAGGAACTCACTTGCTACAGTGCTGGGTGAATAGGGATCAACCCCGACTGGGCAGAGATGCCCAAAATGCTCGCCCTGACTCTGGGTCCTGAAGTTGAACCCACAGGCACTCGTGTCCTGGCAAGGATAGCAGAGGCAGGAGGGGAAGAAGGGTAGAACTGTGTGTGTGTGTTTAGCAACAACTCTAGTCTGCAGATCCTCTTCCCTTTGAGGGCAGTTCTGGTGATTCATAAAGAATCAGAGAAAGGAGGAAAGGGTTTCATGGGTCCAACAGAGCCAGACTCTCTGACTGTCCACACACTTCAGCCTGAAATTTGCACGTGAACTCTTCTTCAGATCTCCACTAAGTAGGAACCTGAGACCCCTGCACTTCCTCAGTTCAGACATTGTGGGAATATAATCTTTTGTGAGGAGCATGTTATGGGATGGGAATCAATCTAGGGGTGAGAGATATTAAGAGTCAAGGTCAGAAGCAGATGGGGTGGCCAACATCCCCCATCCTGAAGTTGGCTTAGGAGCTGAGGCCCCCACGTACAGGAAGCCCTCTCCTGGGTTGGTTACTTCCCCAGGAAGCACAGTGCAGTGGCTGCAATCCCCAGTCCGCCAGCCTGTCCTGTAGAGGCAGCACGAATGTTTGTCTCTCTACCCCTCAAAACATAACTAAAGGAGGAATCCTGAACACTGTGACCTGTCAGCCACTCAGATGCTCAAAACCCCTCTGATCAGGAATTCCTGGCCAGAGCTAAACAGGGATCTCTCTGGACCCTCTGAGCTTCTACCTCTCCCAGCCTGGACAGGTCGGCCTGCTCTGGGCTCCTCAGCAAGCAGGCATGGCCCTCTACTGCTTTCTACAGTTAATCCCTTCTCTCTTCCAGGCCACAATGGTTCACTAAATAAACAGCAGAGGGGGCCCTGAGCGCAGCTCTGGAGCAGGGAAAAGGGCGAGCTGGGAGCCTCTGGTGCCTGGGGAAGCTACAGAAATCTTGCCTGGAACTCACTCTCTCCGAAGGGCAGAGAGCTATGGTGCAGGGAGTGGATTCAGACCCATTTAGGAGACTAAGTAAGAATGACAGACATATGACTCTGATTCCCAGGTGGCAACGAGGTACCAGCAACGGTTTTGTAATGGCTTTCTATATATAAGCAGCCCACAAGCCCAGCAAGCCAGCATGTACACAGGGGTTCCAGGTTCCTGGTTCAGGTTCAGGCCAGCTCGCCCACCACTTCCAGCACCATGGGTGTCATGACAGTCACACAGTGAGATGGGCAGCCCAGAATGAGGCAGGGTTAGTGTACAAAGCAAGGAGGCGACAGGACTGGAACTGACGCCCGTTCCCCCCCCTTCTGCTGTCTCCTGCTTTTGGTCTGGAAGTGGCTCTGGCAGAACCTGTGCAGGGCAGACACCCCCCCCCAGACTGCAGGCACAGCACAAACAGCATGTGACTTGCCCCCCAGAAGTGGGAATGAATGGAGGTTTCAGAGAAGTAAGGCAGGATGCAGATGGGGTTTGAGGAAGTCGGAGACTGTGCCCATGTAAGGGAGGAGTGGTGAAGGGTGATGCCCAGGGCTTCCTTGCCTGCTGGGCAGGATTTAGCTGAGGGAGGACACACAGGCAGATGACGCACTGTAGGGGGTCCATGGGCATGGGTAGGGGTAGAGTGGGAGTTGGATAGAAGAGAAGGTAAAATATGCAGCACAGTAATTGATTAACTAAGCTAATTTAAAACCAAGGGAAAGGTGAATGAGAATTGTGGGATGGGAATGAGGAAGTGGGAAGGGGTCTTCCAGGAAGCGAAAGGGGGTAGCTCAGGCTTTTGGGAAGTACAGAGTGCTGTGGGTGGTTAAAGGGAAAAGGCAGGACCGTGGCAGCTGTTGGGAGGCACCATTGGGAACAGCCAGCATTGAGCCTGGGCTTAGGGGTGGGTGGCAGAGGGGGACCCTGAGGATCAGACACACAGTTTATCTCTTTGGTAGTAGGGTCTAGAGTTGGGTCAGAACCCAGTGAGTCAAGGCAAAGAGACACAAAGGGCAGGAAGAAGATGGGCCTAAGCCACTGACAGAGGGGAGTGGGGCACATGAGGGTGGGGTTGCAAGAGCAGCAGCAGGGCCTAGTGGGAGGAAGAAAGAGATCAAGAGACTAAGTAGGTGGCCAGGCCAGATTCTTCCTGCCACTGCCCCCACCCCAGGCCAAACTACCAAACTAGCTCAGTCTAGGAGGAGACACAAACTTCTGTCTCTTCACCAGCCAGGCCTAGATAAGAGAGAAGAATCACATGCTCTGCTGGTACAGGCTTCTGAGGGGCTCCCTATACATTTAGTCCAAGATATCTCTCTCTCTCTCTCTCTCTCTCTCTCTCACACACACACACACACACACACACACACACACACACACACACACAGCTCTGACATTTACAGCATGCACCTAGTAAACACCTAGTAAACACCTACTCGGTCAGCTTCTACACCCTAGTCCTTCCATAGATGCAAGGAAGATTTCAGGAGCCACCATGGCATCCCCTCCTCACCACCTATTTTGTTTTGTACCCTCCCCTCCTCATTTCCCGAGGTTTACTGAGGATATATCTAGTTCCCAGGCCTGGAGAGGCAGGGCTCTACTGAGGGTCTCTGGTCTGATCCTACACACAAAAGTGCAGGGTAAGGAACAGCAGGCAAGATACTTCCATCTGTTGAAGGACCAGGGTGAGTGGGAAGAGCATCTGCCTGATCCTGGGGCCCTCAGTCCCCTGTGACGTAGGTCTCATGGCAGAAGCTCTTAGGGCAGTGAAGGCCCAGAACAGTTAAATGACTTGCTCAAGACTGCAGAGTCTAGACACCTGCAACCGTGGAACTCCCTGGTTGCTGGCCAAGGGTAAAGGCACGGCCTTTAACTCCTGAGAGGCAGGGTGATCTTAATTTTTTTTTTTCTTAGCATTCCATTAGAATTTGGGTCTCCCTAGAGATATGCATGATTAGTCCTATCCAGGAAGTGGAGAAACTGAGGCCAGCTGGTCACACCAATGTCGTGGGGCTGCTCAGTGGGACAGAACCAGCACAGAACTCAGTCTCTGGACTCTGCCGACCAACCTTAAAGTTCCCAGGACTGTGTTAGGCTCAGAACTCTCAAAATAACCTCCCCACTCCATCACCTAGAGTGGACTTGGCCCCCAAGACCACAGGTCTATGAAACTGTAGGAAGTGGAGGAGGGGAAGCCCGATCTGTGTATCTGTGTTGGGTGGTGGAGCCCCTGAAAGTGAGGTTAGATAGCCAGGCATAGCAGGGCAGCATCCAGGAGGCTAAGCCAAGAGGATTAAAAATTCTACCTGAGGGCCAGTGAGATGGCTAAGCGAGGAAAGAGGCTTGCTGTATAAGCTTGGGGGCCTCATTTTGATCCCTAAAACCCACACAAAAAGTAGTAGGAGAGTACCAACTGCACAAAGTTGTCCTCTGACTTCAACATGTGTGTGGTGACACATGTGCTCTTTCCCCACAACTTACACACACACACACACACACACACACACACACACACACACCACTAATAAAAATTTCTTTTATAAGAGTTCCAGGTCAGCCTAATCTATATGGTAAGAGCCTGTGTCCAAAATAAAGCAAACCAAAATGAGACTAAGGTTGGACACACAGCCCAGTTGCCTGAGTCCTTGCGCAGAACACAAAGCTCCAGATTCCATTCTCAGCACTCCTAAACCAGGCATTGTGGGCACTGTGGTACATGCCTGTCATCCCAGTACTTGGGAGATGGAGAGAGAAGGTCATCCTTGGCTATATGGGGAGTTTGAGGCCAACCTAGGCTACATGAGACCCTGTACCCACTTCCCCTACTCCAAAAATCAGACTCGTGTTGCCATTTCCTTCAGAGTTCAAGGTTTATCCTCAGAAGGATCTCTACTGCTGGCTCCTACAGGGTCCAGTCACTTTTGCTTATCTCCATTTAGGACTCTGCCATAAACAAAACACCATAGCTCAGTTCAATTTACAGCAGGAAGCCAACCTCCAGGGACCCTGGACTGGCCGGGCACCAAGCTTTCCTGGGCTAGGGTACACACCTCCTAGGATATACCTTAGAGCTGACATGACCCGGAGCATGGTCCCTCTTACCTTCTGCAGGGAGTGGAGTGCTCCAAGGCCCCTAAGCCCCCAGCACATTCTAGACACTCAGACTCGGATCCCTATGTCCAAGGGCTGGGGAGACAGCTCAGTGGGTAAGAGTGCTTTCTGTGTAAGCATGAGGACCTGAGTTCAAATCCCAATGTGGCCATCATATGCACCAGCAAGCTCAGCACTGTGAGGGAACACAGCACCCTGAGAATCACTGGCATATACTCGCCACCAGCTTGGCTAAACAAGTTCCAGGTTCAACGAGAGACCTGGGAATACAGTGGAGAGAGACAGGACACTTGACATCGCCTCTGACCCTCCCCCTCCCCCAAAGTGCTCAAGCTGGCTCCAACCCAGAGAAGGGGGAGTTGTTCCCCTAAGGGTTGTCTCATCCACCCAGCAGAAAGGCTCACAGCTTCCTTCAGACCAGTCTGCTCCTCAAACACACAGCCCCAGGCACATGCATCCCCCCCCCTCAAGCGCAATTGCCTCAACCAGAGGCAGGCACCAGGAACCCACCCCAAACACTTCCCAAGC
Organism: Mus pahari; assembly: GCF_900095145.1. NCBI lineage: Eukaryota > Metazoa > Chordata > Mammalia > Rodentia > Muridae > Mus > Mus pahari. The sequence continues at coordinate 121,898,734 of NC_034590.1, read as the reverse complement.
CCAGCTAACCTCTTTCCCTGGAGCAAATCTCCAACAAACACAGGCTGACTTCTGCTGCCTCTAAAAGATCAAGCCTGCCCACACCCCCACAGCAGCTCAGTTCTGGTGGCCCCCGCGGCAGAGGTTGAAGCCGCATGTTCCCCTAGCATTTCGGCCCCAATCAGCTGGGGTCCGTGAGAGTAAATAGATCTCACCTGTTCCCCTGCCCAGGGCTTTCCTCCTTCCGCCTCTCCTCTGCCTATCCTGAAACAGTCCTTAGCAGGAACACCTGCAAGACCTAGTCTTTGCAGTCCTGGAAGGAGAAGGCGTTTGCCTAAATTCAAGAAAGAACATCAACCTATGTGAACACGGGGCAGGGTCTCCTATTAGACTGGCCAAGAACAGGAGTCAGCTTCAAGGACCGATGGTCCCTAACAGATGGGAGTGAGGATGAGGGGTGGGAAAGGGGTTCACCCAGGACTCAGGGGTCTGTGCCTATCTCCCTTCAGACTGTGGTAAGGTACCACTCACCTCACATCTTGAATCAGAAGGTTCCAGTCAACTAGCTAGGGACCTTGGAGAGACAAGCTAGCTTTCTCAACTGCACTGCTTCTCCAGAGTTCATGGGTGTCCCCTCCTTTAAATATGTGTCCCAGATTTACTTTTGAGGTATACATACTACTATGCACCACCCCCACTACCACTTCTCTCATGCGCTCCACTGGAGCTAGGAGTTGGAGGGGTCACCCTTTTCACCCTGGGGCAACTCAGATCGGTCCTGCCAAGGTCCTTTCAGCTCTCGGGCTGCAGTGTGTCCTCAAGCTACAATGCACCTCGCTGCTGCGGGCAGGGCTGAGAGTACAGATTATCTCCCAAGTGGGGTGCAAACAACAGCAGTGAGCCCCTGTTCCCCCATCCCAGAAGGCTAGCGCGGCCCAGACCGAGCTCAGAGCCACCGGCGTGCAGGGACCTACCCGCTCCACATCCCGGCGTCTCCGCCGCAGCCGCGTCCACGCGCGCCACCAACTCTGCCGGGGCCCCAGAGCTGCCCTGCCGCCTGTCAATCGCTCCACCGCCAGTCTGTCCCGCTGGCCGCCTAGGGTATGCGGCTCCGCCCCACCGGAGCCCTTCCCCTGCCATGGGCGGGTCACGTGTCCGAGAGGCGGGCCCCAGGCCACGTGCCCGGCCCCGCCCCTCTGCCGACCCAGCCCTGTCCCTCTTGCTGCCTGGGGACAATGACCCGCCAGAGCGAACGGTACTGGTTCCATCATCTCGCATCCAGAGCTGGCCTCCGCCTTTCCCTATCACTCTCTGCCTTGCACTTTTGGTCCACCCTTGTTTGAGAACCTACAATGGCTCTCGGGGGTCTCAGCTCTGTTTCTTGCACAGATTGTCACTCCAAGTGGACAAACAGCTCCTGTACCTTCATTCAGACTTCTAGCCCTGTTACCGGTCTCTGGAGCTCTTAGATGGCATCAATCCCTGATTGACACTGGGCTTCTGGGAGGAAGGGGGCGGGGCAGACCCTGAACAAGTTATCATTCATTGAGCGGTTTAAGCTAAGAGAGAGCTACTTTGGCCCAATGTTACCAGCTCTACTTCCAGGTCCCTCCTCTTGCATCTCTAAATACTCTGTTCATCCCAGTCTTTCGAGCCATCCTAAGCTCTGGAGACCTCTCTGCTTCGCTAGCACCTGTCTGTCCCAGGTACTTAAAAAAAGATCTGTAAAAAGCTTGCATCCCTGGCCACTAGTCACCTGTGCCTCAGTTCTTATGCCCTCCTTTTATCCTGGCTCTAACCACCGACTTGAATGAAATTCAGCCTCAGACCAGGATCCAATTAGTAGAGCCCATAGTCAACCTCTCCTTGAGTGCTGCTAGGACCAGCTCCCACAGGCAGCGCCTACAGTGCTCTCTCGGCTTTTAAGAACACATTTCACTCATCCATTCACACAACAGCCACCCCTTCTGAACTGCTAAGGACCACGTGAAACCAAGAAATTCTCCAGGCTGGAACCCCAACCTCCCTCTCTCCTTTTGCTTAGCCCCCTCTTCTCTGTGGGCATTGGTTACACACCACCTAGGTTGGGCTCCAGATTCTGGGCTGAGCTGATACTTCCTCCTCAACTCCCTCAGTGACTGCGACCATATGCTTGGCTTACGGAATTCCAGTATGGTAAATGGTAGGAGAATGGGAAACCTGCTTTAAAGGACCTCTACTGCCAGAGCGTTGACTTGCCTAGGACTCATCTTCACCAACTAATAGTGTCTCTTTTCAAAGCAGAAGAGGGCCAGGGCGTGGTGGCACACACCTTTAATCCCAGCACTCTGGAGACAAAGGCAGGCAGATCTATGAGTTCAAGGTTAGCCTGGTCTACAAAGTGAGTTCCAGGACAGCTAGGACTGTTACACAGAGAAACTCTGTCTCAAAAAGCCAAAAAAACAAAACAAAACAAAATAAAATAAAATAAAACCCTGCAACAACAAAAGACCCCCCCCCAAACAAAACAAAACAACACAACACAGAAAAAGAGGCTGGAGATGGCTCAGCCAGTAAGGGCATGCATTGCGATTACAGAGGACCCATGTGTGGTTCCCAGCACCCATATCAGGTGATTCAAAACTCTGACTCCAACTATAGGGGAATCCTATGCCCTCTTCTGGCCTCTGTGGGCACCTGCACGAGTGTGTATAAATCCACAAATTAACATACACATGTAATAAAGTATTCTAAAGAAAGAAAAGATGTTCCAGTCTCAGCTTATAGGAACAAAGACTTGGTGAGTGAAATCCACGTCTTTGCCCTTGGCTGGCATCTTCTCCATGGAGAACCTAGACAGCTCTCCATAGCATCCTTTTCATCTGACAGAATCTCTCAGCCCAGGTCTTCTACGTCCTTCCCTCACTATAGGGTGATCATTTACCAGGCTTCTCCTGAGCAAGGACCAACCTCTTGGGCTATGTTCCTCCACCCAACCCAGCCCAGCTCAGGGTCTGGCCAAAGCAGATATCAACATATTTGTGTTGACTTGAGCTCTTCACCTAAGCCTGGATCAAATGCCCTTTTGCTGTTCCTTGCTCTGGTCACCATCTAGGGGAAGGAGGGAAAGACGACACAAAAAAGAGTCCAGGACAGGGCCTTGGCCTTCTGAGTGTTTAAAAGCCAGGGCAAAGATAAATTCTGTCAATGGAATTAGTGAGAGACAAAGGGGATGTGTCAGCAAAGGGGAAGGTTCCAGGGGAAGAGGCCTCATCCTAGGAGCCCTTGAGGGAGGCCTCCAAGGACAAGTGTGTGGTCGCCACCCTAAGAGCATTGACCATTGACGTGCAATTACTAACCAAAAATATCTTGTCATTTGTGCATCTAGACTGTGAACTTCTGAGCTCTGGGCCTCCTCTCAGCAGCACAGGGAGCCCTGCTGTGCCACTGGAAGGGGATGGCCTCAGAGAAGTTAAAGAACCTGCCTTATGTCACAGGAGCCAGGGGAAGGGAGGTGGAATCTCTCTACAGAAGCTTTTCCTAGGGACAACCCAGAGCCACTGGTGCTGGTGGAAGCTATGTCTGGGTACAGCCAGCCCTCAGAAAGTGACTGAACACCTACTAGGTGCCAAGCCCAGCCAGTAGGGAGGAAAAAAAAAATCAAGGATATGTCTACAGTTACAGATAACCAAAAGCCTCATCGTCCCTCCTTCCACACCACCACCTCCTGTGCGCTCTCCCCTCCCCCAGCTCGCTACCGTTAGCCACAGACACTAGGCTGAGACCGAAGGCATGTGGGACTTGAATCTGAATCAGTCTCAGATTCTGGAGTGACATCTGTTTCTAGCTGTGACCTAGGATGGGTGGCTTGGTCTCTCTGACCTTCAGTTTCTACTTTAGTCTAGACCTCAAGTTGGACCAGACAATCAGGGTTCCTCTCTGAGTGCCCACCCTGTAAGAAGCTTCCTGAATTTCTTCCAAATTCAAAACCACCCATTGTTCCACGCCAGCTTCTGACCCCCCACGTCCCTACAGAGTGTCGAGACTCATCCCCCCACCTCCCCTCAGTGTCCCAAGACCTCAGCTCACCTGTTTGCATCCCAGGTCTCCTCTCTAAAGTTCCTCTTAGGTACAGGACCCACACCTGATGGAGCATAGCGGACAGTGCCTGAGCTCATGGCCAAGAACACTGGGCATGACCCTCGGGCAGGGCACTTCCTGGGCTCCTCAGAGGCATCCATGCCTGGGGCCGGGCTGAGGTCCCTTTGGAGACCACCAGGAGGTCGAGCGGCAGAGTCTGCCTCCACACCAGGCAGAGCCTCACACACTAACTAACCTTTGCTATCTTTCAGGAGCAGGAGCACAGCGGCCGGGCGGGGCCTCCCAGACAGGCTTCTATCTTCTTAAACCCTTAATTATTAACTCCTGAGGCTCAGCGGGCAGCGGAAGACATGGGCCTCCTTCCTGGGTTGTGGGCTATGAGCTGGACAAGATATACCTGAGAACAAGAGAGAAGCTACTCCACATGCAGATGCTCTGAGCTTCAACAAGATCCCTGGAGATACTGCCTATCTCCTGTCGTCCTAGGCTGAAACCCTGGGCAGAGCCTGTCCAGCCTGGTTCTATTATGAGCTGGTTATTTGCTTTTGTACAGATACTCAGAAGCTAGTCCCTTAAGCGCATCAACTACTATCACCAAAGGACAATTCAACATCACTTCAGTCATTCTGTGCCTCAGTTTTCCCAACCATAAAACGGATTCTTAGCCTCTGAAGCACATCCAACTAACTGTTGTTACCCAGGTACACCTCAAATTGCCCTTTCTTTCCAAACATTGTTCCCCACATTTTCTTTTTTTCCTGAGCAGGGCAGTTGTGGTGGTGGGGCTTGAAGCCAGAGCCTTGCGTATGCAAGATAAATAACTTCTGAGTCACCACACACCCAGTCCTCACACTAACTTTAACTTCCATCCCATTTTGTGCCTTCAAAAAGGAAAAGATTTCCTCCTTGGCTGTGTGACCTTGGACAAGTCACTTAACCTCTCTGGGGCCCTCATCTATAAAATAGGAACTATTCTCCCTTATGGAAGACAGCAACCTTCATGGAAGGTCTGTCTGCCCTGGTGTCATAAGAGCACCTCCTAACCCCCTTCTCTACTTTCACTATTGTTTCTGGTCAGTCTTTGGGTCCTTCTGAGCCCCTCCCCACCAGCACCACACCCCTCCCAGCCCGCTGGCCAGGCCAGCGGATAACAGTATCTCTGCTGGGCTCCGGGCTGTGAAGCCTGCTTAGCCTAATGCAAGCCAGATGCTGTCGGAGGGTTTCCTGGCTGTGAATTTTCCATGGCCTGCTCCCACCCCCTTCCTGTTTTTGCTCCTCGATCATCCCTTGCTAAATTCTCTAGTGCCCCCACCTTCCTCTGCAGGGCAACCAAGGGCTCACCTGGAAACCATTAGCAGAAAACAGGATGTGCAGAAAGGGAGCGCATCTCCTACCACCCTGACGCAACCAGACCTGGAGGGTGGTAAAAGGCATTAGGGGTGCTCAGTAGGGAAACTGAGTCACAAGTACTGAGAAACACACACACACACACACACACACACACACACACACACTGAGCTACTTTCTGGGCATTTGCTTAGAAGGGAAGGTCCATGAAGACCTTTGCCAGGCAATAAGGGGTCAACCCTGTCCTCTTGAAAATCAGGAAACTGAGGCTTGAAGAGTCATTCAGGGTCACTGACGAGGGCACTGGGAGACAGTTGGGGGTGAGCCAGCTGGCAACAGAGCTGTTGTCTGGTGTCTCTCTTGGGGCTTGCTATTCATACTCATCCCTGCCTGCCCTCCCCCTATTGCTTGAGGTTGAGCCTGGAGTCTGGTCACGAGGAGGAGACTCCCAAGGCGAGAGGTAGCTGCCCAGACCTGGCTGGGCAGGCTCTGAGGTAGATGAATCTACTTTTGCAGGCAGTCCACAGGATGACCTTGGGCAAGCAGGCCCCAGACAATGTGAGCAAAGGGGATTATTTTGTTCTCCTTGTCCTATGATCCTTTCCAGGCAGCCAGGGTTTAAAACCCACCTACTCCCCCAACAAGGTCTCCCCACGTTTCCAAGAAAACAACACAACCTCTGGGCTCCTAACCCGATCCTCTGGCTGCCCCTCCCTCTACCAGCTGTGCAGTGTTTGGACAACTGGATGGAATGTTCTGCTGCCAGAATTCTCCCTGGATCCCTGAGCTCAGATTTCACCAGGGAGGGAGGAAAGGATGCTGGCTCCAGGGAGGGAGGAAAGGATGCTGGCTCCAGGGAGGGAGGGAAGAGACTGGGACATTCAAGCACGGACCTGGACACCCCACTCCCTGTGTCCCCCGGGGCCTGACAGAAAAGATTGCCTGTAGCCCCTGTTCCACAGGGCTCTGAAGTCTGGCCAGGATTCTACAGAAAGGCTGGATGGCTGGTGGGGGCAGCTGTATGGTGTCAAAGACTTGGTCAGGCCAATGATGAAGTCAGACCCTGGGGACAGTCTGGGCTCAGGCAGGGCTGGGTGAGGAACAGCTCTCGGAGAATTCCAAGAATGTGAAGATCACGCTAGCGTAGATCTTTCCATCCCACAGACTCCATTTTATTGCTAGGACAGTTGGGGTACCAGGGGCAGGTGTGTTTATCTAAATGGACATAGCATGCTGACTTAAGACTTAAAAATAAACCAGATCTCCGGATGCTAAACTCGCACTTCTTGAGGTCCAGGGAGTCCTTACCCTCAGCCTTGGAATCACATATCATCTTTGCTCTTCCTCAAAAGACTCAGTCGAGATGGCCTCTGGTATATGGTGATCTGTATATGGTCACAAAACAATAGAGTTCCAGAGTGGCCTCTGAACTTTATAGACTCAGGGAGAGGCTTGGAGAGTCAGGACACCCCCTCCCATCTACTACTCCGTGGTTCAGACTGTATCCCCTCCCTAGTACTCCCCACCCTCAGGACCTCATGAAAAAATCCTTTTCTCTGGCTTTGAGAGCACATAAGTTCCAGACCCAACTATAACAATGGTTGTTTGAGACTCAGTTTACCCATGTTAAAATGGAGTAGGGTTATCTTTCATTTACATCAGTAGTTCTCCAAGTTCCTAATGCTGTGAGACCCCCAACCATAAAATTATTTCATTGTTACTTTATAACTATAATTTTGCTACTGTAATGAGTCATAATGTAAATATCTGATATGCAGGATATCTGATATTCTACCTCTGTGGGGTCTCAACCCACAGATTGAGACCTGCTTATCTAATCCCTCATCGTATTGGGATTGCTGATGTCTGGGGGCATTGGGTGTCAGTGAACTTCTTTGGAAATTAAATTTAGAGACTGAGGAAGCCACTGTAGCTCAGGGAGAGAGAGAGAGAGAGAGAGAGAGAGAGAGAGAGAGAGAGAGAGAGAGAGAGAAAGGAAGAAGGGAATTATTTTAGGCCAAATAGGTATGTGAAAATGTATACAGGTGCCCCTGGGGCCTGGGCTGGTTTGGAGAGAGGAAACCTGTTTGGTCACTCAAATTTGCCCAGCGGGAAAGCTCAGCCACCTGATGAGTTTGAGAGTCATTCAGACCTTCAGGGGCCAACACAAGTATGAGAAAATATGACTAGAGTGGAAGACTCCACATGAAAGAATGTGGGGCTCAGCTCTGACCTGCTAACATAGGATGTCATACCCATTTAATGTGGTCCTTGTTGCCTTCTGTTCCTGTTATTTTATTTTATTTTTGTTTTTCTTTTGTTGTTGTTGTTGTTGTTTTGTTTTGTTTTGTCTTTGAGACAGGGTTTCTCTGTGTAGTCTTGGCTGTCCTGGAACTCACTCTGTAGACCAGGCTGGCCTTGAACTCAGAAATCTGCCTGCCTCTGTCTCCCAAGTGCTGGGATTAAAGGCGTGCACCACCACCGCCCGGTTTATTTTTGTTTTTCAAGACAGGGTTTCTCTATGTAGCCCTAGCTATCCTAGAACTCACTCTATGGACTAAACTGGTCTCAAACTCAGATATCCGCATTCCTCTGCCACCTGAATGCTGGGATTAAAGGCATGCACCACCACTGCCTGACTAAGGTCTTAAAGAGGGGAACTAGGGTCTAGGGGCCTAGGTCCATGGCATAGCACCTGCCTAGCAAGCATAAGGTCCAGGTTTCCTCTTTTACAGGAGAAAGAGGTTGGGATGAAGATGCCGGGGAGGCTAAAGGATATGGCCAACAGCAAACGGGTGGAGACACTTGGGTCTGACTTCCAATCTCACTTTCTCATCTCTCCACTGCTTACCTTTCCAGAAAGAGGGATCTGTGAGGTTTGTGTGCTTTTGAGAAAAGTCTTACGTAGCCTAGGCTAGCCTCCAACTAGCCAGGTAGCTGAGGATGACCTTGAATTCCTGCAGTGCTGGGGTCGCAGCAGGCATGTGCCACCCAATTCAGTTTATGAGTGCTGAGAATTTAATTTAGGGCTTCATGGATGTTGGGTGACCAACTGAGCTACATGCTGAGCCCTGTCTGGGTTTGCTTTGTTCTCATATTACTTAGTTCGGAAGGGACATGCATAGGCCACATGTCAGAACTACTTGTGGGAGTCAGCTCTCCCCTTCCACCTGAGGGTCCCAGGGATTGAACTCAGGTTGTCAGCCATATCAGCAAGCACCCTTAACCCACTAAGCCATCTCATCCACCCAAATTTCTTGTTTTTCTGGAACAGGGTCTCAATATGAAACCTGGCTGGCCTGGACCTCATGGCAACACTCCTGTCTCCAGCTCCTGAGCACTGTAAACGAGGGCTTTTGGAATCAGTGGAGCTTGAAAAATATGCAATAGTTAAAGTAGAAGTGGGGTATTTTAGGGAGCCGGAGCAGCAGGCTTGGGAGTGGCCAAAGCAGACACGTCCAGAGAGAGGCGGAGCCTTCAACTTGCTGGGAGCTTGGGGATGAAAAGGGCATCATCCAGAAAAGGCATCATCCAGAAAAGGCATCATCCAGAAAAGGCATCATCCAGAAAAGGCATCATCCAGAAAAGGCAGAAAAGGCTGAGAAGAGAGCTCAAGGCTTGGAACCTCAGAGGCCAAGCTAAAGAATGTGGAGTTCATTCTAAATGCCCTGTTAAACACTGTTAGCATTTGTTTCATTCATTCATCCATCTATTTATCCACTCATTCATTCATTCTATTCTCAAGGTGAGTGGCGTGGGACTGGCATCAGAAAATACTCAGAATCTCCAGTGAGGGTGAGGTCAGTCTTGAAGCACTGGCCAGGGGAGAAATAGAAGCTAATCAACCGGCCGGGTGTGGTGGCACACGCCTTTAATCCCAGCACTCGGGAGGCAGAGGCAGGCGGAGTTCTGAGTTCGAGGCCAGCCTGGTCTACAGAGTGAGTTCCAGGATGGCCAGGGCTACACAGAGAAACCCTGACTCGAAAAAAACCAAAAAAAAAAAAAAAAAAAAAAAGAAGCTAATCAACCAAATCTGTTTATGTTAACACTGAAAACTTTTCCAAGCCCTCTCCCTTACCCTCATCACCCATGGCAAAAATTATAAGACAAATAAGCTAGAAGAGCATGCTCAGCCAATGGCAAAGGGGCCACATCTTTAACATATCAAGAATTCACAAGAATTAACAAGAGAACACTGGGAGCCCAGCAGAAACCCATTTGGTCATTTAATTCCACTTGATGTGGGGGGATGATATGTCAGTGATCAAGGCACTATCTCTCCATTTATGAAGTTCAGCTTGGGAGGTGGTGGTGTGTAGGGGATGAGATTCAGACAGCTGAATCTGACACTGAGTGGAAGGCACCCAAATAAGGGAAGTATGGGATTCTCTGGAAACTCACCCAGCAATTCATAGCCTGGACCTATGATCCTAGACGAGGGGGTGGGAGAGGGAAGGGAATCATTGGAAGAGATGGGCTGTGAGAATTAGGGACCAGATCATGGGGGTGGCAGGAAGCTTTGAATCCTGAGTCTAGAGTTTGCACAAAAGGACAAGGAAGTCATCAACAGATGGGTGATGTGACTGGATTTCCATGTCAAAGGGGTGGCTCTAAGGGCCAAGCATGGTGATGTAGTCCTGCAGTCCCAGCACTTGGGAGTTAGCGGCGGGAAGGTCAGACCGGGCTTCAGGAAATACTGTCTCAAAACCCAAGAAGACTCCTAGGTGCATTTGGACACGGGGGCATCTCTGCTCCTCGCAATGTGCTGGACTTGAAGCAATGGGGAACCCTTCTGTTACTGAAAACGAATACCCTAAGCTAGGCATGGGAGGGCTCATCTGCGATTCCAACTACTTGTGACAGGAGGATGACTTAAGTCCAGCATTGAAGAGCAGCTTGGGTAACATAATGTGATTCTGTACAAACAGATCCTAGGGAGATACTATGATTCTTTTGAGACCTTGTTGGCTGCCAAGATCTCTTTCCTTACAATGGAGATTAAGGACAATGCAGGAGGACAACCAGCCGAGAGGGTGAGGGCTGACTGTGGAGCAACTATATGAACCTAGGAGGGCCAAAATTCCAGGTTGGTGACATCCTTTGACAGAACGTTGTGAGTCTATGGAGGAGGAAAGTATCTGACTCTATTCCCGCAGGACTCCCATCAGTCAACGCTGACCAAGGAGCTGTCAACCAGAGATCGCCAGCACACAAGAAGATGCTGGTCACAACGAGTGAGCTTCCACAGAAGTAACCTACAAATAGACTTGGCTGTCCTAGGGCTCCAGTTAGTAGATACCTTTATGCAAAGCAGGAAGTTTAAGGTTAATAAGCAGCACGAGATCATTAAGGAAAACAGAAAAAAAATTTCAATGGCCAAATGAGTATGTTTTCAAAATAAGGGGACACATAAAAAAGTTAGACCCAGCAAGAGAGAGAACTGAATCTCTGGAGGATACATACACATGTTAGAGCCAGGGGAGCGAGGGAGGAGTGCTGTGAACCTCTGTCTTCTGGACGTGACACACTTGTCGTACCCATCAACTACCCAAGAGCAGGCCCTTCAACACTTCATCTTGGATGGTGGAAGTACTTACGAGGTCCCACCTGTCCCTGCTGGGCTACTGGCAGCTGAGACTTGCTGGGGGAGACGGGACTAATTTTCTTCAGCAGTGTAGGCACTGATAAGTAGCTCTTACTCCAGTAAATAGCTTCCCACCAGTGCTCATGGATCAAGCAACCCGAACTATACACAGTGGGTCACACGTAAAAAAGAAGACACGGACGTTGCATAGCAACTTGCTGAGAAGAAGGAGGGGGCACGAAAGAGGCGAATGAGGTGAAACTGACTGAAATTCATTATATACATGATATATATTATATATCATGTACATGTAAGAATTAAAAAAATAAAAATAGAAGTTAAATTCATTGGATAAATAATATAGTTCTAAATTAATAGATACCTAATAAAATATTTAAAGCAAGAACTGTAAGAGCTGCAACGAGCAGCTAGGAAAAAAATCTGCCATCAGGGGATGAGACTAATAGATAGAACTGGGAAGCAGGACACTGGGACTTGGCAGCAGCCGACCTCTGCATTGGCAGTAAAGTGTAGAGCACTGGTTCCAAGCAAACTGGGAAGCAATTGCATCCTTGGGTCTGTTCCCATCATACCACCAGGCAGTTTACCTTTCTGAATCCTACCTAAAACTGGAAATTACTCTCTGGAGATGTTAAATTGAAGGTTCTTTGGATCAATAGCAGCTGCCTGACACACACCTCTTGACTGTCAGACCTTTACCCTCCACACATCTGGCTTTGGGATTCTGGCCAACCTGAGAAATAGGTCTAAGACTGTAACTGTCCATCTAAGAAAAGTGTAAGTAAAGTAAGCTTGACCATCACTCTTAGCAGCATCCATGTTTTCTTTTGTATTGAGATGAGATCTCATGTAGCCCATGCTGACCTCAAATTCATTATGGAGCCAAAGACAGGTAACCTTGGATTCCTAAGCTTCCTGCTTTTAACTCCCAAGTGCATCATCACACCCAGCTTCCATCTTCTTTTATTTCTGAGACATGAGACAGGGTCTTGGGTTTTGCTAAGTAGACCAAGCCAGACCTGAAGTTTCCACCCTACTCTTTCTGCTCATTCAAAGTCCTTCCTTTTCTTTAACGTTAAACTCATTCTTATACCTGGGAGTGGTGGCACGGGTCTTTAATCCCAGCACTCTGGAGGCAGAGGCAGGTGGATCTTTAATTTTGAGGCTAGCCTGGTCTACAGAGGGAGTTCCAGGACAGCCAAGGTTACACAGAGAAACTCTGTCTTCAAAACAAAGCAAAACAAATTCGGATTACATTTATTTATTGGGGCAGATTCATGTGTGCCGTGGTGCACGTGTGTCAGTCAGAGGACAACGTATGGGAGTTGGTTCTTTCCTTTCCATGTGGGTCCCAGGAATTTAACTCAGGTCATCAGGCTTCGCAGAAAGTGCCTTAACCCACTTGCCAGCCCTGCTTCTAGAGTTCTTGGCTATAAACAAGGAAACTGAACATCATCAACTAACTGAGCAAAGCCTCCTAATATGAAGGAAACTGAATTCAGTAAGTAAAACTAAACCAAGACAAAACCAAAGCATGGCAGAAGACCTTGGGCTACATAGGATTGTCTCAAAGCACGCAAAACAGGTACAGAAGACCTGGTTCTGCACCAACCAGTGGGAAGATAAGTGTTCACCACTGCTGGCTCCCTAACATGTATTCTAAGATTGCTTCTGGGGATCCAGTTCAAGTTCTTCCACTTGCAAGGCAAGCGCTTTACTGACTGAGCCATCTTCCCAACCAGTCTCCTGTTTTAACCCATAATGCTAATGAGAGGATGCAATCTTTATGTGGCTGTTTGAGCTTTTGAGTTATCTACACATGTGCTGTAGTTTGGGTCTGATGTGTCCCCCAAAGGCTCATGGGCCCTAGCTTAGCATCAGAAACTTTTTCATATTTTATTTATTCATTTACTTATTCTTTTTTTTTTTTTTTTTGAGGCAGGTTCTCATGGAACCCAAAGTAGCTTTGAACTCCAAAGTAGCTAAAGATGAACTTAAGCCAGGCATGGTGGCGCATGCCTTTGATCTCAGCACTCAGGAGTCCAAGGCAGGTGGATCTCTGAGCTCCAGGCCAGGCCTACATCGTCAGAAATAAGTAAAGCAAGATAAAGATAGTAAAGATGATCCCCAGGACATCTATTAAGAGAATTCAGGGGCTGGAGGGATGACTCAGTGGTTAAGAGCACCGACTGCTCTTCTGAAGGTCCTGAGTTCAAATCCCAGCAACCACATGGTGGTTCACAATGAGATCTGATGCCCTCTTCTGATGTGTCTGAAAACAGCTACAGTGTACTTAGATATAATAATAATAATAAATAAATAAATAGAAGAGAATTCAGGGATCAAAACAAAAACAAGAACATGGCCGACTGGGTACTATCAGGGAGGGGCATGGGCATGGTGTTGCATGCCTAGACCCCTAGCATTTGGAATGCAGGTGAGAAAAGATTGCAAGTTCAAGACCTGGGCTATACAGCAAGTCCCAGGCCATTCCATATACATACAGCGGCTCTATTTCAAAATACCAAGCCCCACTCCCAACAAGATCTGGAGATGCAGCTCAGTGACAGAATGTCTGCTTGGCATTTGGAATACCTTAGGGTAGCAACACGTGCACATGCTCACGTACACAAAATAAAACAGCATCCAAAGCCGGGCATGGTGGCGCACGCCTTTAATCCCAGCACTCGGGAGGCAGAGGCAGGCGGGTTTCTGAGTTCGAGGCCAACCTGGTCTACAAAGTGAGTTCCAGGACAGCCAGAGCTATACAGAGAAACCCTGTCTCGGAAAAAAACAAAAAACAAAAAACAAAAACCATTATAGCTAATAAATACATTCAGTGAAATTACCAGATATAAAAGCAAGCAAACAAACAAAAATCAGTCCTCACACGCCTTTAATCCCAGCACTTGGGAGGCAGAGGCAGGCGGATTTCTGAGTTTAAGGTCAGCCTGGTCTACACAAAGAAACCCTGTTTCTTTTCTTTTCTTTTTAAGATTTATTTATCTATTTATTTATTTAGTATGAGTACTCTGTAGTGGTCTTTAAGACACAACAGAATTGGGCATCAGATCCCATTACAGATGGTTGTGAGTCACCATGTGGTTGCTGAGAATTGAACTCAGGACCTCTGGAAGAGTAGTCAATGCTCCTAACTGCTGAGCCATCTCTCCAGCCCCAGAAACCCTGTTTCAATGGGGGCGGGGAGGGGAGGAAAGCAAAAGAAGAAAAAAAAAATCAGTTGTTGCTTTGAGTGGTGGCATAAGGGAAGAGGATTACAAGTTCAAGGCCAGCCTGGTCTACATACCTTGTCTTATGACACCAAGGGTTTGTGATACAGCACAGTGGTATATAGTTTGGCTAGTGTGCACAAGGCCTAGTACACCAAAACCACGACACCAACAGACAAGGATGGCTGCATAGCACTTATATTTCCATCTTCTAACAAGACTCAGAGAGAGAGAGAGAGAGAGAGAGAGAGAGAGAGAGAGAATATTTTTAACCAAAGATGGTATATATAAGACTTGCACACTGTATTGGGCATGGAGCTTCAGGCCTTTAATAACCAGCCCTTGGGAGGCAAAGGCAGGCAGATCTCTGTGGGTTTGAGGCCATCCTACTCTAACTAGTTCAAGGGTAGCCAAGGCTGTATAGACTCTGTCTTAAAACAAGCGACAACAATAGCAAACAAGCAAACAAACAAAAAACCTTGCACACTGAAAACTACAAAGTATTGTAGAATGAAATTAAAAGAGAGCTAAGGTATTGAACAGAGAGTACATGTTCACAGCCAGGAAGAATGCTATGATACACACGATAGAGTGTCCTACGGAATCAAAACCAGCCTGTCACAATTGCAACTGTCATTCTTCAGAAATGGCAAGAAGGCCCTAAAATTCATAAGGAATGTCAAGGCACCTTGCAATGGTTTGCTATAATTGCCAACTTGACAGTCTCGAATCACATGGGAAGAGAGTGACAGGTTGACAGTGGCCATGCCTGTGGGGTTCTATTGGGTATATTAATTGATGTGGGAAGACCCCGGCTGAAGATGGAAGCTCCCGTTTCCTGGGTTTGGAATCTGGACTGCATAAGAACTGAGAAAGAGTGGAGTAGTTACCATGGTCATCCGTTTCTTTCTCTGCTCCTGACTACGGATATGACTGGCTGCTTCAAGTTCTGACTGCCTTGACGTCCCTGAAATGATGGGTTTCAGCACAGCATCAGAAATGAACCAAAACCACAGCCTAAATAACCTTAGTCCGAAAACACATGCTTCTCTTTTACCTTTGCTTATTTGCTTGTGTATGTGTATGTGCATGTGCATGTGCATGTGCATGTGCATGGGGTGGGAGTGGGAATAGGGGGAGGGGAGGTTGGTGCACATGTACCGTGGAGCACATGTGGGAATAACTTCTCTCCTCCCTCTTGTGGATTCTGAGGATTGAATCGAAGTCATCTTACTCACTGAGGCTACCTCCCACTTTCTGATGTCAAAACAGTCTGCCTACCCACTGCCTGCCACTGTATAAAGCAGGGCTTGCTGGTGCATGCCTGTCATTCTAGCACTTGGGTGGCTGAGACAGAGGATCCACGAGGCAAGCTGGCCAAGCTAGACTAGGATGGGGCAGAATTGGAGAGCTCTGGGTTCAGCAAGAGATCTTGCCTCAGTAAATGAAGTCGATAGAGCCTCTGAGGAAGATACTAACATCGACCTAGGGCTTCAATATGCATGCACACATATGTACTCATATACATATTACACATACATGCACGCACAAAAGAAAAAGAAAAGCCAAATCAAAATGAGTGTAGTATTGGCCTTAGGACAGACATGGAGATCAATGGAATCGAGCAGAGACTCCAGAAATAGATACATCTGTCACAGATTGATCTTGAACGATGGTGCCAAACCCATTCAATGAAGGAAACAACCCTTTCCAGCAAAGAGTGCATGGGCAGCTGGGTACCCATATGTCACAGTGGCCTTGGACCTTTACCTCACACCCTCCACAAAAAGGAACCCAAAATATATCAGATCTTAACTGTAAAAGCAAAAATCATAAAATTCTCAGAATAGATTCAGCCAGGTCAAAAATTCATGAAAATTAAAAAGTTTTATGTGTCCAAGAACATTCTCGATTAAGTATAAAGAGGTCTGGGTGTAGCTCAGTTGGTGGAGTGCTTGCCTAGCATGCAAGAGACCTTGGTTCAGTCCCCAGCACTGCATAAGCTGGGCCTGCAATCTTAACACTTAGGAAACGGGCGAAGGATAGTTAGGGGTTCAAGGTCATCTTCAGATACACATCAGGTTCAAGGCCTGTGTCAAAAGCAAACAAACAAAAGAATGCAGTGCTTTTGAAATGAAAACAGTAATGAACTTCTCTCTCTCTCTCTCTCTCTCTCTCTCTCTCTCTCTCTCTCTCTCTCTCTCTTGTCATCACCCGAAGCCAACCTCTCAACCCAGGCTGTACACCTGACTCAGATGTAAGAGTGCTTGCAGTCAAGGCTTAGTTTGATTCATGAGACCCACACGCTGTAAGGAGTGAACCAACTCCTGAAAGTTGTCCTCTAACCTCCACATGTGTACTGTGGTACTCAAGCACACACACACACACACACACACACACACACACACCAATCAATAAACAAAACTAAAAACCAATTAAATACAGATAATGACCGAGGCGGTCTGGGGTGGAAGCCTCCGATCCTTGCGTCTCTAACAATCCTTTGTATAGTGTGTGTGCATGCTAAGGGGCCTCAGAGTAAGAGTCCATGTTCTAAGAGGAAATAGACAGGTAAAGCAATTCGCTGAAGTTGAAGAGCCCACAGAGAAAAAGGCTTTTGCTTCTTGATATCTATGTAGTAGGTACTTGTGTCAAGAATTCAGTCAACTGTAGCTCACCAGTTAAGAGCAATGGCTCTTCTTCCAGAGGACCTGACTTTGATCTCCAGCACCCACATGTTGGCTCACAACCATCTGTAACTCAAGTCTCAAGGGATCCTGTGTCCTCTTCTGGCTGCATCAGGTACCAGGAATGCATGTTATACAGATAAACATCCATACACATAAAACCAAAAAGTAAATACATACATACATACATACATACATACATACATACATACATACATACAAATTCACTGTCTGAACAGATGGAGATTTGGTGAAAGGGAAGGGAAGGGTCAGGTCCTTACCTGGCTGGTATCTGCAGGGGAGAGTCCATGAAGCACCACACGACTAGAAATCCTAGCTTTCCCCCAGGTTGAGCTGAATTCTCACCATGTGTCTCTTTCTGGGTTGGTTCTGGTCTATTCTGTATTATTTCATTGCTATTTGCGGGATACGGCTTGGTGGTGCTGGGATTTGTCTCCCAGCCTTTCTCTGTCTCACCTTGTCCCTGTTGTCCCTCTGAAAGGGTCAGAGGTTATTATGTTAGTCTCCCAGAGCTTTAGCAATGAGATCTGCCTTGTGTCAGGAAAGAGGTATTGACTGTCTTCCTTTCTGTCCCTGCAGTGGCACTATATGTCCTCTGCCTCCCTGTCCAGTTGTGTTAATCCACCTCTTGGTTTCTTCCCTGTTTATTCTGTGATTGGTCCAGAGGAGGAGAGTGGGCTAGCAGGCACCCTATGCAGAACCTGGAGACAGCAGCCAGGTCTGCCAGGTCCAGCCCAGAGCCTACTGCCTACTGCCCTCTGCCAAGTCTGGTCCTCTTCTACCTGCCTGGCAAAGGTCAGGCCCTCTGTGATGCTCTTGTTGCCATGGCGATCCTAGATGAGAAGGCTGTAATGTTCTAGGTCCAGAACCTTCACCCATCAGCCCAATGTGCTCTGGTAGCTCCCTGACATGACTCTCTACCAGGGGGCTGGAGAGCATGGGCTCTGCTACCATCAAAGTCTTCTCTGCACACCCCTCGTTCCTCAGACCTCCCTTCAACCCCTACAGAAACCCTAACAGGTAAGCCTCAGTTCCCAGGTAACCCTCCTCCAGGGTAGAGGTCATGGTTGGGGGTAGAAGACTTTAGGTCCCGGGTCCTAGTCCTAGTTCATTGGTAGTGATGTGGCTTTAGCCAAAAGGTCTGCCTTGAGCACCAGTGTCCCCTGAGTGTTTTATACTCAACAGTCCCTCGGCAATGCCTCAGTGACTTGCCGTGGGCTGTTCTTATGTGCTTACATCTCGACTCAGTGAGCTCCTACTTCTGCTTCAAACACCACTGTCCCTACTCTGTAAGCTTCCCTGGCCTCTCAGACACTCTCATTCCCATTCTCTGCTGGAGGTTTTAAATATTTCTTTAGAGTCTCTCAACTCTTGTCTTCTTAGAGGCAGGAGTTAGAATAGATTCTACCCTGGCATCAGAGACGTTTTGTTGAATAACTTCTTGCGGGATGGAAAGGGAGAGCGGTCTTGGCTAATTTGGGCCCTCTCCTTGTAGGAGGTTATTCTGGGGTCCTGTATCCAGGTATGTCTTGGGCTTTACTGTATACCCAAGGTCTGCCTGGTTGACTGGAGACACATTTGTGTTTGAGACCTGTGGGACACCATGTCTTACGTTTGAATGTGCTTAGAGTTGTGTGGGTCTAGGAGCAGATTGTTCACAGTGTCTCTGGAGAGACATCCTGAGTCTGGAAGAAGCAGAGAAGAGCGCGAGCAAGTGAGGGCATTGCTAGGCTAACGGTGAGGAACATGGGCTTCACAGAAAATCAAAGAAGTTCTCCAGCACTTCCCAGCTCTTCCAAAACACTATGTAGCTACCGGTAATGGTCAAGGAGATAACAGCTCCTTCCAAAGACAGCTTTGATTGTCACTGACACCTGAACAACTGGACCAGGCTTCTCTGGCAAGAACTAAGTCAATGGTGACCTCTAGTGACCAACATAAGGGATGCAGGAATCCGTTAAGGCAGTGTTTACAGGTGTTTTATTTTGAACTGCTCTGCTAGGAACATGTTCAACTTTAATACTTTGATTAAGTATATATTTATTGGACTGGGATTTACCTCAGTAGGAGGAGTTCTTGCCTAGTGTGCATGAAACTCTGCACTGGATCCCCAGTATTTACCTGTTGGATATGGTGACTCACACTGTAATTTCAGCTCTCAGGAAGTGCAGAGAGCAGTATTAGAAGTTCATGGTCCTCCTGGGCTACATAGAAAGTTCAAAGCTATCCTGAGCTGCATAAGAACACACCTCAATGTAGACTCTGAGAGAGAGAGAGAGAGAGAGAGAGAGAGAGAGAGAGAGAGAGAGAGAGAGAGAGAGAGAACCTATTAGGTAGCAAGCTCTCTTGTGAGTGTCAGCTCGTGTTGGAGAAAAGAGGAGAAACAGGTAAGAGCCCACAGAGATTCTCAGCCAGCTGTACATTACAATGGAAAACTGGCACCTGAGCAAGCTGGGTCTGCCCCTGACCAGTGGGGTGCAGGCAGCACTGGGTCTGCCCCTGTCCAGTGGGGTGCAGGCAGCATGGGGTCTGACCCTGTCCAGTGGGGTACAGGCAGCACTGGGTCTGACCCTGTCCAGTGGGATGCAGGCAGCATGGGGTCTGCTCCTGTCCAGTGGGGTGCAGGCAGCATGGGGTCTGCTCCTGTCCAGTGGGGTACAGGCAGCACTGGGTCTGCCCCTGTCCAGTGGGGTACAGGCAGCACTGGGTCTGCCCCTGTCCAGTGGGATGCAGGCAGCACTGGGTCTGCCCCTGTCCAGTGGGGAGCAGGCAACATTGGGTTTGACTTTGCAGATCCTCCCCAGGCCTGCCGTGTCTATCACCCTCATTCTATCTTGCAGTGAAGTGAGCCAGCACTTATTCTCACCCTCTTTTTAGATGAAAAGACAAAGAGTCACAACTGTCCTGTCCCTTCTCTGTTCAATTAAGGACAGGGACAGAGTGGCAGGGAGGGGTGGGTACTTTTCCTCCTCCAAGGTTGCTCCCAATCTCAGCAGACTCTCGGGATAACACCAGCTTTATTGTTCACTGTGATTAGAAACGCAGTCAAGGTCATGGTGAAACAATCCCCCCTCCCTTCTGAACAGAGAGTTATACAGGCAAAAATCTGTGTGCGCCAGAATCACCTGCGGGCTCAGTCTCCTTAGGGAGTGTCAGAAGGGGCGTGGGGGCGGGAGAGGAAGTACAGTAAGAGGGTGGGTTCACTTTAAGGCTCAGGGTCATAATGTACATTGGGACTCCCAGAAGCAAGACCACCCAAATCACAGACTCCTGCAGCACTTGATAAAAATGCAACGTTTCCAAGGACACAGCATCAGACTCCTAAGATCCGGAGAAGCTGCGCATTTGGTAACTGTCTTGGCAACTGTCTCAGTCAGTGAAGACTGAGTGAGACCCAGCGCTGCTTGCTGTCCATGCTCTTCACGTACAACGGCTTGCTGGCAAACTCCCATCTGAGCCTGATGCTCAGAAGAACCTACAGAAATGACTGGCACACTAAGGTTGGCTGAGCTGCTGAGATGCCAACTCCCCCTGGATGCTTGGGCATGTGCCTTTGTTTTCTCAGGCTGTCTGGGATTAGGCCGTTTAAACAGCATCAAGCCCGGTTGCCACACTTCCTGTTCCCCTTTACTTTTTCTGACTTTGAAGTACCTACTAGTAGGCCCTGCCCTACCAACCAATCAAAACCACCGCAACCTATGATGTCACCAGCTGCCAATCAGAGCTTCTCACCAATATATGCAGATTGATGTTACTGATATTCCAGAGCAACACATCCTTTTCATATGGGGATGCTGTGGCCCAGTCACAGCTAGCACACAGGTCACTAGAAGCCAGTGACATGTGTCAATTGTTCCCGAGGGGTCCTCAGAGGCCTGGAGAAAGTCTCCCTCCTCCCCTGAACGCTCGTTACCTTAGATGGAGCTCAATTCTGCCCCGAATCTCCGAAAGTGCTCAAGGGTCGGGACGCAGTGGTGGTGGCACGGATTTCTTGATTTCTAAACTTGGAGGCATGGAAGAGGGGCTATGGCACCTGATTCCAGCCCTGATAAGTCAACACCCCCAGGGAAGAGCTAGAGGGACGCTGGCTAGGCTCTGCTGGCTGTTGCTCCATAGCAGATGACAGGACGGGCTGAGACAAGGGCCTCTTTGTAGAACCTTTTGCTTAGAAAGTCAGGTGAGCCGGGCAGTGGTGGTGGCGCACGCCTTTAATCCCAGCACTTGGGAGGCAGAGGCAGGCAGATGAGGATTTCTGAGTTCGAGGCCAACCTGGTCTACAGAGTGAGTTCCAGGACAGCCAGGGCTACACAGAGAAACCCTGTCTCGAAAAAACAACAGCAACAAAAAAACAAAAAACAAAACAAACAAACAAAAAAGAAAGTCAGGTGATAGATAACTCAGCACTACCTAGGTGGGCAGTGCCAGCCTCCAAGTATGGGCAAGGGTATCTGCCTCAGGTCTCAGGAAGTCCCATCAACCTAGTGGCCAGAGTTTTTGTGGGGTTACCTGAACTGCTGGAGCCCTACCTGTGAGCAGGGGCTGCCCCAGGTGGACAGGGCTGGGGCTTTGGGGGTTCTTAGGGGTGGACACCTGTGCTTATTATGCAGGTGTGATGGGTGGGCACACATCACATGTGGAAGATGTGGGCTCTGTATGTCTGTGCAAAGGCCCTGGAGTAGGAATGAACTTTGTCTGCAGGCACAGAGACAACAGCTGGTTTGTGGTGGCACCGGGATGGTGGGAACTGGTTAGTTGATCACTGGTTTAACCAGTTTTTATCGAGCATCTAAGCTGAGAACACACTAAGGGCTCTTGGTGGGAGAAGAGAACAAAGGGTAAGCAGGAGTGCCATTGTGGCACACAGAGTCAAGTAGAAACATGCACCATGGAGAAGGATCGAGCACGTTTGGAAGATGCTGCTAGTGACTTCCAGTAGGATGGCTGGGGTCCTTTTTCCTAGGAGACGACCTGATGTGGAAGTGAGCCGTGGGCTGACCTCAGGAAAAGCATCATCCCCTCTGAGCCCCCCCCCCCCCAGGTGGCTGGATGGTCTTGGAGGTCACCATTCAGTAACTATCAGTAGGGTGTTTCCTCCTGCTAGGCTGTGTGTGGGGGATGGGAACATGGTGGTGAACACAACTTGCCTAGATCACTGAGCTACTCGCTCCAGTATGATTGAGGAAACCGAGGAAATGGGCTGGGAGCTCATGCTGCCTGGCTCTGAAGCCCTGAGCTCTGTGTGACTGTTGCTACTGTCCTCACAGCTGCCTTTTGCCATCATGCAAAATCAAGGACGTGTGGCAATTCACAGACCTGCCTTCTGTGTCCCAGGCTAGAAAATACAGGCCCAGGGTAGGGCAGGACTAAACTCATGCAAGTCCAAGATCAGAACCTAGTCTTTGACTCCTATCCATTCCTACATCACTCTGCCTGCTCACCAGGACCCAAGCCCACCCACTGCTGCCCAGTGCCAAGCCATGACTATCACCTACACAAACAAAGTAGCCAACGCCCGCCTGGGCTCGTTCTCGTCCCTCCTCCTGTGCTGGCGAGGCAGCATCTACAAGCTGCTGTATGGGGAATTCCTTGTCTTCATTTTCCTCTACTATTCCATCCGTGGACTCTACAGGTAAGAGGGTTGGGACGGCCAGGAGCATATGGGGAGGGATCGTGAGCTCATGGGGGAGGGGCCTCCAAGCATGCAGGTGGAGTGGAGGGGAGGGATCGTGAGCTCATGGGGGAGGGGCCTCCAAGGATGCAGGTGGAGTGGAGATGAGAGTGGGGGAAGAGCACGGAGCTGAGGAGGAGAGGGTCTGATGTTCCAGCTCCCTTATAAGACTGAGCTGAACTGGCCAGGCCTGGCCATTGGAGAGGAGGCTAGGGAGAAAAAAAAGACCTGGAGCTTGTCATGCAGCTCAGAGAAATAGCATTTGCCTGGCATGTATGTCATCCCCAGGCCAATCCCCAATGCACACACATACACACACACACACACACACACACACACACACACACACACACACACACACACACACACCACATCACAAATCAGACTGGGAAGATACTTAATCCAGGCCAGAGAAGACTCTGGAACTCTTTCTCTTTAACCCAGGGAGGGACGTGGACCTCAGGCCTGAGCAAGTCCTACTGGGCTGATCTTGTTTTATTTAGGCACTCAGGCACCCACAATTCAGTTTAATATGTTTATTTCAGTAAAAATGTATTTAGAAAGAATAAAATGTCAGGTGGGTATGATGATAGACCATCCAATAACATTTTAAGTGAAAATCATGAGCTGAAAAAAAAAGTCACGGGCTGGTGAGATGATTCAGTTCTGTGGAGGCACCTGCACGTGGGCCGGGTGATCTGAGCTTAATCTCCAGGACCTACAAATTACAAGGGAAGATCAATTCCCACAGTTGTCCTCTTATCTCCACACATGTGCCATGTATTTGCACACCCATGTTCTCTCTCTCTCTCTCTCTCTCTCTCTCTCACACACACACACACACACACACACACATTCACATACACACACAAGCATACTCAAGAAATAGATACATAAATAAAAGTTTAAAAAACAATCATATCGGGCTGGTGAGATGGCTCAGTGGATAAGAGCACACGACTGCTCTTCCGAAGGTCCGGAGTTCAAATCCCAGCAACCACATGGTGGCTCATAACCATCCATAACAAGATCTGAAGACAGCTACAGTGTACTTACATATAATAAGTAAATAAATAAATCTTAAAAAACAATCATCTACTATGTATTGAAAAATATTAAATATCTACAATTCTGGAGTTTGTTCTAATAATAGCACACTGACATCTGGCACTTTAAAAATTAGAATTTATGCCGGGCAGTGGTGGTGCATACCTTTAATCCCTGTACTTGGGAGGCAGAAGCAGGTGGATTTCTAAGTTCCAGGACAGCCAGGACTATACAGAGAAACCCTATCTTGAAGAACAAAAACAAAAACAAAAAACAAAAAACAAAAAAATTTAGAATTTAATTAATTGCCTGTTTTTAGATTTTTAATTTTTATTTTAAATGTATGAGTGTTTTCCCTGCGTTTATGTCTGTGTACTCTATATGTGCCTGGTGCCTGTGAAGGTCAGAAGAAGGCACTGGATCCTCTAGAACTGGAGTTGTGCATGGCCTGTGATGTCACATGGGTTCTGGGAACTGAACTCTTATGTCAGAGTAACAAGTACTCTTAACCAAGGAGCCATTTCCCCAGCCCCAATTAATTAATTCCTTGGAGACAAGGTCTTGGTAAGTAGCCCTGCCTGTCCTAGAACTCCCTATGCAGACAAGGCTGGCCTCAAACTTGCAGTGAGGTGCTCTTCTTGTCTTCTGCCTCCCAAGTGCTAGGATCACAGGCAGGAGCCACTATGCCAAGTCAGAGCTTTATTTTATTTTTAAGACAGGATCTTTCTATGTAGCCTTGCCTGTCCTGGAACTCTCTGTATAGATCAGTCTGACCTCAAACTCACAGAGAACTGCCTGCCTCTGTCCCTCTGTCCCTCTGTCCCTCTGTCCCTCTGCCCCTCTGCCCCTCTGCCCCTCTGCCTTAGCCTCTGTGATTAATGCCTGGCTAGAGGTTATTTTTTTAGAGGTAATTTTAAAAGAACATGTTGTTTTCATAAAAATTAAACAGCTGATTAAACAGTTGAGAAACTTCTCGTCTGTGCCCATTCCAGCCTCTACTTTAGTGAAGCACAAATGCATGCTGGCATGATTGCTGCTGCAGTCAGTGAGCTTGCCTTGTCACACCATTGTCACTAGAATGTCATAGTTGTCACTAGGGTTTATTCATGGTGTCCTACACCCTGCGGGTTTGCACAGATGTATCTTACATGACATGTAGTACTATTAGAATACCATCAAGAGCCACCCCATGGCCCTAAAATTCGATGCTCAGTCTAGCCATCCCTCTGTGTGTGTGTATGTGTGTGTGTATATATGTTTGTGTGTATATGTTTATGTGTGTGTTTATGTGTGTTTATGTGATTATACATATATATATATCAAATTATACACACACACACACACACATATATATATATATATATATATATATATATATATAGAGAGAGAGAGAGAGAGAGAGAGAGAGAGAACCAGCCAAACACTTGTTTGGTGGAGCACCCCTTTAGTCCCAGGACTCAGGAGGCAGAGGTAGTCAGATAGATCTCTCTGGGTTTACAAAGTGAATTCCAGGACAGCCAGGGCTGTTACACAGAAAAATCCTTTCTCAAAAAACTAAATCAAACCACCAAAACACTCTTTGTTTCTACCTGCTTTTACTTATTTTTTAAGATTTATTTTTATGTGTATGAGTGCTTTGCCTGTATGTGTGTGTGTGTGTGTGTGTGTGTGTGTGTGTGTGTGTATTGCTCAGGGAAGCCAGAAGAGGATATCGGACATACACACACACACACACACACACACACACACACACACACACCGGAACTCAATTTAATACGGATCTAAGTGCCATGTGGGTGCTAGGAACTCAATCTGGGTCTTCCACAAGAACAAGTGCTCCAAACCACTGTCTTGTTTAAAAGTGAAGAACCGGGTATATATCTCAGTGGTAAAGTGTTTTTCCAACATGTGCAACATGAGCTGGGTTCCATTCCCAGTGTGGCAGTGGCAACACAGATACACACACACACACACACACACACACACACACACACACACACACTGCCAGAAGTGACCCCCTTCCAAGAACCCACCTCAGTCAGAGAGTGGCCCTGGGCCAGACCAGTGAAAGGGTAAACACCCAGAGGCCCAGTTCATCCTACCTCCACCCTCCCCAGTCGGAAGTAGGGACACACTCTTAGCCACTTCCTCTCAATGCCTCATCCATGCCAGAATGGTTCTCTCGAATGATCAGCAGCTGTTGTTTGAGAAGCTGGCTCTGTACTGCGACAGCTACATTCAGCTCATCCCTATATCCTTCGTTCTGGGTGAGCGCCCCCTTGCGGCTGTTCGGGGTCCGGTGGCCTCTCCCTAGCTCCAGATGGGCGGACCTCCACCAGAGGCGGAGAGTGGGGTGAGGTGGGCCAGTGGCCTTCTAGGCTGGCCCACACGTATCAGGAAGACGGAGAAAGCAAGGGTTCACCGGGCGCTGGTCTCTGGCCACAGCCTGGCCCCTCCCCGCTTGTACCTCCTCCCTCCTCCTCCCCAGGTTTCTATGTTACATTGGTGGTGAGCCGCTGGTGGAGCCAGTACGAGAACTTGCCGTGGCCCGACCGCCTCATGATCCAGGTGTCTAGCTTCGTGGAGGGCAAGGATGAGGAAGGCCGGTTGCTGCGGCGCACGCTCATCCGCTACGCCATCCTGGGCCAAGTGCTCATCCTGCGCAGCATCAGCACCTCGGTCTACAAGCGCTTTCCCACTCTTCACCACCTGGTGCTAGCAGGTTGGCAGTATCTGGAGTGGGTGGGGTCGCAGGGCCAAACCTAACCGGAGGCGGGGCCTGAGACTTGACAAGGTGCTGGGTGGGGCCAGAGTCCCCTGGGCTTGAAGAGGGTGAAGTGGGGCGGGGCCCGTGGGGTCAGACTGGGGACAGAATTGGGCAGGTCAGAATCAGGTGCTCAAAATAGGACAAGGCCAGAGTAAACTAAAAAGGGAGGGATTTGAGAAAGGGTCAAGAACCCTTCAGGGATAAGGGAAGAAGTGTGGGTTTGGGAACTGATGGGCCTACTTTTTCCCTCTGCCTATCCTGATCTTTTTCCTGGCTGGATGGCTTGACACGCCCTTGATTTGGCCAGGGCCTGACTCTGGCTAATAACAAAGCCCCCTCTCCTCCCACCAAAACCCCATGGGGTCCAGAAGAGCACCTAACTGGGACTCAGTAATTTTGTGTGTTGAAACAAACATGGTAAAAGAGCCCTAGGGGACTGGGCTGGCTGGGTTTCCAGGTACAGGCCACTTCTTCTTTAGGGTCACCTGTTGCCTTGTCCACTCTGCCCGGCAGGCTTTATGACCCATGGGGAACATAAGCAGTTACAGAAGTTGGGCCTACCACACAACACATTCTGGGTGCCCTGGGTGTGGTTTGCCAACCTGTCAATGAAGGCTTATCTTGGAGGTCGAATCCGGGACACCGTCCTGCTTCAGAGCCTGATGAATGTGAGCCCACAGATGGGATGCAGTGGGACGGGTTGTGGCTTCCTTTAAAGAGAAGGCTGGAGGGTCTTCCCGCACTGCCCGTCCTGGTAGTGTATGATATTTCAAACAAGATTCTACAGCCCAAGGTAGTCCCTCTCCAAAACTCCCTTCTGTCTACTCTCTGAGTGAGCCTGTGATGTCCTGGCTCCTTTTTGCTAGATGAAGTCACTGAGACACAGGTCTAGGGATCTGCATGGGACCACACAGCCAAAGCTGCTCCATTAGCACCATTACATTATATCTGGGGAAGAGCCGTGGGAGGGTTCTGGGGAGCAGGTAGGGGTCGGCACCCCATCCTCCTTTCCCACCCATCAGGAGGTGTGCACCTTGCGTACTCAGTGTGGACAGCTGTATGCCTACGACTGGATAAGTATCCCATTGGTGTACACACAGGTAAGAACTGTGGGAAAGCCGGGCGTGGTGGTACACGCCTTTAATCCCAGCACTTGG
>NC_034590.1:121828966-121869146 GCF_900095145.1 Mus pahari | reverse complement strand
GTCAGCAGCCACTTGGGAGAGAGACAGGCAGCTGCAAAGGGTCTGGTCATGTATAGCACACATGCATGAGCACAAATACAGAACCTATTCTGTCCCACACACACAAACACACACACACACAGAGAGAGAGAGAGAGAGAGAGAGAGAGAGAGAGAGAGAGAGAGAGAGAGAGACTCTAGTTTCAATATACCCTTTCCCAGTTCTGTTTGCTTTCTAAAGACGCCACTAAATTATACTTTTATCTGAGGTACCTCACTATCAGGATGTTGCCCACAAAACAGTTATCACCTCTGTGGAGCTTTGCTTGAGTATTTTAGATATCAGTGTCCAGGAAACTCCCCTCCTGGCCACTCCAGTTCAGCCCAGCCTCAGCATTTATCTCTAACCTCACAAAACAACAGATACATACATATTGGAAGATAGATAGGCGAACAAAAATTTACATGGGTGAGACTCTTGCTGTGTGACATAGGAGGGGACAGTTTGGTCTTCGGCTGGTTCAAGGCAGAAGGGTAGTATGTGGGCACCCCATTGGGAGTGGCTGGGGCACCCCATTGGGAGTGGCTGGGGCACCCCATTGGGAGTGGCTGGGGCCCAATACTGTGGCCATGAAGACAGTTGTTAAGGAGGAAGGGCATCATGAGGGGGTCAAAATGGGAGGACCCAAGGCTTGGGGCTGCAAAGCAGAGTAACAAGGTTCCTCTTCCCACCTCTAGGTGGCAGAACAGCTCATCAACCCCTTCGGGGAGGATGATGATGATTTTGAGACCAACTGGATCATTGACAGAAACCTGCAGGTATAAGGGGGTGTGGGGTGTGCAGAGACTGTGTCGTAGACCCTTCTCCAAGAGGGGTCCAAAGAGGGGACGCAGCAGTTTCTCAGGGAGACCACACAGCCAAGTGTCTTCCCCTCCTCTAACATCAGCACCTCTCTCAGCCAGTCATTCACTCACAGGATTCTCACCTCGACTTTGGAGACTGCGAGTAAGCATCAGTGTCTGTAGTACCACGGGTGGGGAAACTGGGGTGCAGAGGGAACTAACTGACAGTTCCTGAGGCTTCCATCGGGCAGGCTCATGGTCCTGCCCGGGCTGCCCATTCTATTGGCTACCACTTCCGTCCTTGGCCACCAGGTGTCCCTGTTGTCCGTGGACGGGATGCACCAGAACTTGCCTCCCATGGAGCGCGACATGTACTGGAATGAGGCAGCACCTCAGCCACCCTACACAGCTGCTTCCGCCAGGTCTCGTCGACATTCCTTCATGGGCTCCACCTTCAACATCAGGTAGACAGTGCCAGGGGACTGGGTGGGAAACTTTTCAAGTGTAAGCAACTTGGAACAGCTCTTATGACTACACTGGGTGCCCAGTAAGAGCTAGCCAGTGGACTGTGTTCTTCACAGACATTAATTTTTTCCCCTCCCAGTAACCTTTGTTTGCTGTGTCTACTGTTCAGACAATTAAGTACAGGTTTATAGGGACTAATAAAGTTGCCCAGCCCAAAGACACATAAGTGACGAAGGCCACATCTGAGCCAGCTGCCTGGTTCTAGTTCCACACGCTTCCTACTTATTTTTGATTGGTTTTTCTTGAGATAGAGTCTCACATAGTCCAGGCTGGCTTCAAACTCACTATGCTGGGGAATGAGAGACAGGCACTGTTGCCTTGGCGTTTGGTGTTTTGCTTTGTTTGAGACAAATCCATGACTATGTAGTTCGGGTTGCCTTGGAATCCCTGACTAGCCCAGGTTGGCCTTAAATTCACATCTAGAGCTAGGGATACAGGTGGGAACCATCACTATGTGCGCTACTTTTTTTTTTTTTTTTTTTTTTTAAGACAGGCATCTCCACATAGTCCTTTATGTCCTGGAGTTCACTAGGTAGACCAGGCTGGCCTGGAACTCACAGAAATCCTCCTGCCTCTACCTCCTTACATCCTGAGATTAAAAAACATGGTGTGCTCTACCACACCCAGCTACCTCCATACTCTCCACTATGCTACGTTAGAGCCTCCAGTCCAATCTCTCCTGTGTACAGCCCAGAGAGAAACAGGACTTTTCCTGGAGTAGTCAGCGATTGATGATGCCGTGAGATACCAAGGCTGGCTTTCTAGCTCTGACCAGAGAAAGTAACCTTTGCGTGGACATGGAATTCTAGGAAGCCTGGGATGTAGGAGGAATAGTATTTGTGAGGGAGTCCCAGTAGGAGACAGGGCCTCCTGAATAGATTGTCCTACAAAGACCTCCCTACACCCTCAGCAGCCGAAATTTCCTCTGTACAATCGCATTTCACCCAAATTCCTCCTAGATACAGTAGGCCGAATGGGCCTTCTCACACAGTCCTCTGGCTGACAGAGGTGAACAGGCTCTGGAGTGTCTAATGTATTTGTACACTGTACTAGACCACTCTCTCTTTGCTCTTTTATGAGCCAGAGTTTATTAAGCTGAAACAAGAAATAGGAACATTTTGGAAGATGTTTTTGAACCTGTTTCATCTGAACATCACACACACACACACACACACACTGAACCTAGTGTGGCATTGGGTGCAAGTCCTGCATTCAGGGAATGTGCAAAGTAGTAGTGGAGTAGGCTCCAATCCATGGCCAAAGACTGGGCAGACACAGAACAGAAGTTGCCTTTGGCTAAGAAGTGATTTCCTCCTGGGCCTGCAAGTAGTTCTTAGAGCCAGGGGAGTTTTGGATGCAGGCATGGGCCCCATCCTGAGTAATCTTTTTCTTACCGATTAAAGGTCCTGGGGCCTCAGGAAGTCTGCGGCCAGGAAGCCAAAGGCCTTTTGGTGTATGTTACTCCCCACTGGGTAACATAAATTCTTTGTTCCTGCTCCACCTTATCTGAACAGGCTTCACTAGGAGCAGAAGTTCCCATTGCCTGGAGGGAGATACTCTAACAGACGGTTGCCTGATAAAGATTAGACCTTGGAATTCAGGGAATTAGTGTGGGTTAAAGCAGGAGAGCCTGAGTTTGACCTCCAGAACAGATGGTGTCATTTGACCCCATACATTTGTAACCCCAGTGCTAAAGCAGACTCAAGAGAGTTGCCTGGAGATGGCTGGGCAGGTAATCTAGCCTAATTTGTGAGCTTCAGGCCAGTAGGAGACCCTGCCTGTCCCAAAGAAAGTGGATGGCTTTCTGAGGACACAATTGGAGATTGTCCTCTGGACTTCACACAGGCATACACAGGTGCATCACACATCTATATACACCAACTCTGTAAGGCTAGACTGGAAAGTTGAATGTTAACCAGTGAGCATCACCCTAAGGTAAATTGGGCCTTGATGGACTCCCTGGGAAGTGTAGGATCCATCAGAAGAGGTGAAACCTTGGTCCTGGGCAGACATTTGCTTCCATCTTTTCTTTTTTTAAAGATTTATTTATTTATTATATGTAAGTACACTGTAGCTGTCTTCAGACACTCCAGAAGAGGGAGTCAGATCTTGTTACGGATGGTTATGAGCCTCCATGTGGTTGCTGGGATTCGAACTCCAGACCTTCGGAAGAGCAGTCGGGTGCTCTTACCCGCTGAGCCATCTCACCAGCCCCGCTTCCATCTTTTCTTTGTCCACTTACTCAATCTTATGCTTCTCTTTTCCTTCCAGCCTGAAGAAAGAAGACTTAGAGCTTTGGCCAAATGAGGGGGATGACATGGATAAGAGAGAGACTGGTTGTGGCAACACCACTGGATGCTTCTTAGGACTGCAACCCCAAAACTACCATCCTCCCTGGAAAGACTTAAAGACCAAACTACTGTGTTCTAAGAACCCCTTCCTTGAAGACCAGTGTAAGGATGCCAACCAGAAAAGCCAGAAAGATATCTGTAAACTTAAGGGTCTGGACTTCTTCAAAGGTGTTCCAGGGTTTAAAAGGATAGGCTCCCATCGTGGCCCACAGGCACCCGGCAGCCACACTCCTGAGCAGTCAGCACCTTCCAGCTCAGACACAGGTATGGACACAAAACACAAAAGCCTAACAACCATGACTTCTGAGACCAAGAACACTTTGTTTTCAAGGTTTATTTTTATTATTTTTTATGTATGTGTGACTTTGTGA
This sequence comes from Mus pahari, assembly GCF_900095145.1. Lineage (NCBI taxonomy): Eukaryota > Metazoa > Chordata > Mammalia > Rodentia > Muridae > Mus > Mus pahari. The sequence continues at coordinate 121,865,078 of NC_034590.1, read as the reverse complement.
GTATATGCCGCATATACTGGTACCCTGTAGTTATAAACACTTGTGAGCTGCCTGATATGGGAGCTGGAAATCAAACTCAAGGAAGAACAGGAAGTGCTCTTGACTGTTGGCACATCTCTCCGGCCCTACCAAGAACACTGTTAAATTGTTCCTAGGTGATGGGCCTTCCACAGAGTACCAAGAAATCTGTCACATGAAAAAGAAAACTGTGGAGTTTAACTTGAACATTCCAGAGACAGAGAGTTCCACAGAACATCTTCAGCAACACCGCTTGGACCAGCTGTCAACCAATATACAGGCTCTAATGAAGGAACATGCAGAGCCCTATCCCTACAGGTCTGTCCACCCAAAGAGCTGCATTCCCCATGCCTGCGATTTCAGTTCTGAGTCTACCCAACAATTCCCCAAGATTTCATTACTGACCTGTGGGGGAAACTTGTGTCCCTACACTAGCTGAGGGTTAATGCCAACTACCTAGGGAAGGACCCTGTGATAGAGGCCTTTTGCTCACTTCATCTAAAGGCTTGATATGCACAACAAACTTCTGGCGAGTGAAACAGTACTGACAGAACGCTGAAATGACGGCTGTCTTGAAGTAGGGAGTTTCTTTTTGCAGGGATGGCTGGCTAGTCTTTTTGTAGGTGGCCTTGAGACAGAACTGTGCTCTAGCCAGTGTAGCCCAAGGGCTAGCCTCATTATTCTTATCAGCTACATGGCAAATAAACACTTGTTCTTACCAGAGTACACCCCACCTTACTTCAGGCATTAGCCATGGTCTCCTGGGGTACCTTCTTGGGTCTGGGATTCCTGCTTAATATTTCCAAAAAGCCTAATGTCATTTCTCTTTTACATTTCTTGGGACACTTTTGCCCAATTATAAGCATTCCACCCTCTCACCTTGATCACACATCCTGAGCGTTAACTTCCCACTTCCACAGTTTCATCTGTGTCCAGAACATCTTTTTCATAAGTGGAAGGGCAACAATTTCCAGCTTGCTTTTAGTGCTAGACATTAACTTTTACAGACCATCCCAGTGTTTAAGACCAGCTTCCACCTTTGTCCTCAGTCAACTCATGCTATGAATACTCTCCACAGGGATGAAGCTGACATCAAACCTGTTCTCTATGAGTGATGCTTCACGGCCTGGCCCTGACTTGCAAGGATGCCAGCAGGGCACTGACCCAGTCGAAGGCACACAGCAGCGACACCCAAGATATGTTCCCATGACAGTCTAGCAAGTAACTCAGAACCAAGAGTGCTTAATAGTCCTGTCTGAAAACACCTGTATTTTACTATCTTTCCCAAACTAAGGAGTTTAATAAATGTGAATATTCTTTTGGGTGTTTCAGTGTGATTAGTGTAACCGGCACTGAAGCAACTGGAAGCTGGCATGCTTATCCTCAATCGCAAAGACAAGAGCTGGGTACCAAAATTCTTTATTTGAAGAAATGGTACAAATTAAAGAACTTAAGCAGATGTTTTGGTGCAACTTATAGAAAAGATAAAGGCAGCTTGACATGCATGCACTGCCTCGGTGACCAGTAAAGTCACGTGGCTTTGGGGGAGTCAGCTTAACTCTCATTACTGTGTCCCAGGGTGTGCTTGTCAAAGAGATATTCTGCCATGCCAGATTCAGGGGCGCCCATCTTGCGTAAGTTGGTCACGTGGTCACCCAGTTCTTTAATGGATTTCACCTGTTCATTCAGGTAATATGTCTCAATGAAGTCACATAACTAGGAAAGAGAACACGGGACAAAGTTACTGGTCAGCTCTCCCAAGCCCTGCAGCAAATCATCTCCTCCATTCATCCCGTGTTTCCAATACTCACGTGGGGATCATTCTTGTCAGTAGCCAGTTTGTGCAGTTCCAGTAGTGACTGATTCACACTCTTTTCCAAGTGCAGTGCACACTCCATTGCATTCAGCCCGCTCTCCCAGTCATCACGGTCAGGTTTCTGAATGAAACATCGGGTCAATTCATCTGCAGTCTCTACCAATCAACCCAAGCCAGGCAACACCTCACACTGAACCACCATGCTCTGGCCAAAGGACTGCCCTCAATTTCCTCTTAACAGCTTTCGCTGCAAGATACTCAACAGCTGCCATCTGCCAACAACGTACAAGGGCAGAAGCCTCAGTGCACCATCATTTCCTGAATAAAGGCTAGCTGCTCGTTTAAGGCACCCCTAGGATCTACTTACCTTTATATCCTGCAGGAAGATTCGGCCACCTCGCTGGTTCTGCAGCTTCATCAGTTTCTCAGCATGCTCCCTCTCCTCATGAGATTGGTGGAGAAAGTATTTGGCAAAGTTCTTCAGAGCCACATCATCTCGGTCAAAATAACAAGACTGAAAGAGGAGAGGTACATGTCACTTAGTCCCACTGCAAGGTGCTGCAATGGCTGTATGTGCAAAGGCTGTTGGCGAGCCTACTCCGCCTTTTAAAGGTTCAGTAAGGATGGGAAGGCAAACCTTGGGACTTGGCTTTATCAAGTGTTCTATGGCTCGGCATTAGTGCAGAGAAAAAAATTTAAGCCAAGGCCAAATCTACTTGTCTAAGAGGTAGGGTGCTAGAGTGCCCTGCATTGGGAGGCCATTTTTCTCCTCCTTCACCAATCATGTAAAAAATAGCTAACACAAGGTCACAAGGCTTCTAGCTTGACAGACCACTGATTTTATAAAATTAATGCATCATGCTGGGTTAACAATTGAGGGCATTGTATTTTAGCACAAATATATTAGGAGAAGCTTTGATTTTCAGTTTTAACCAGTCAGCGTATTCGTATTCCAAGAATGACAGCCACAGAAGTTGGGACCTGTTTCAAAGTCCAGGCCGCCTCCAAACCTGTTTTTCAGAAACAATTATTACAAGGAAGACTTCCTTGACTAGCAAGTGATAGTGGGCTTTTTCCAACAAGTATGTACCTACCACTTCTATTAGTAAGCCACAACTCATGCAAAATAAGAATATAGTACCCTAGATGCTTTGTAAGTGCAAGGTCGGGGTGACACTGATAACTACAGAAGGGGAGATTCCTAGCGATAAGTTTCAATGCAAGTGAGGCTCTGTGATAAGCAGAGAGGTGGAGGCGGCCGCTTTGAAGGGGACAAGAGTAAGCTCACAAGAGATAAGCCTCTTTACACCAGGCCCCAAGGCTGCCACTCGACACCATGACCAAGCAGACCCGCCATACTCCAGGAAGAACTGGAGCTGGATGCATACCCAGAGAAGCCTGCAGGCCACGTGATCTCGTCCCAAGGGAGGGGACGAGAGTGCAGAAAATGCACCTAACTGCAGGGTTGATTGGCTAGGCTGACAGTCGTACAGCCCTAAGGCTTCAAAAACAAACAGTGGTGTAATGACATGCCTGGTCTATGCAGGAGCCACAAGGTGCTATGTGCTCAGACTTGCCACCGCAGGGCTGCCTGCCTTAGGAAAGAACCCCGAACAAACTCCATTTTCCAGAAGGGCGCTGGAAGGCGGGGAAACCCGCAGCAGGCCACGCCCCGACCCACCCTCCGCCTGCTCCCCAAGTGGCCCTGAGGAGGCCGCACCAGGTTCTGCCCGCCAAAGGCCAGGCCGCACTCACCATAGACAGATAGACGTAGGAGGCATACAACTCCAGGTTGATCTGGCGGTTGATGGCAGCCTCCGCGTCCTGGTGGTAGTTCTGGCGCACTTGCGAGGGAGATGCGGTGGTCATGGTGGCGGCGGGGCGAGGCGCAGTGACGACGCTGGAGCGGCGGAGCGACGAAGTTGCAAAGGGGTCAGGCTCGAAGCGGCCGGCGGGGGTCGGAGGGGTCGAGCACCGGGTTCCGTTCAAGCACTGTTGAAGCAGGAAACCGCGGCGACTCTGGGCGAGGACGTCTGGCGCAGGAGGGGACAGCGGGCCGCACTTATAGCGGGATCCTGCGTCAGGCGCGCTCTGGCCAATCAGCGCGGCGGGCCGTCCCGCCCCGCCTCTTCCTGTGGGCGGGTTGCCCAAGCCCGCAGGGCGCGGGCGGGGAGGGGCCTGTGTGAGTGTGAGGCGACGCAAGGGGCTCTGGGCTTCTGCGAGAGCGGTGCCTGGCAACAAGCGGGCTGTTTCTGTAGCCCGGGGCGGGCGTAGTTGGATCTAGCCGTACTGCAGAGGCATCTGGGTCCCAGATGGGGACAGAGGGTACCGATGAGGATGATTTCCAAGTCCCACAGGACATCCCGAAACTCTAGGCAAAGTGCGTGTTATTAATCGTGACAAACACCAGACAGTGACTTCGTCTTACAAATAGGAAAATGGCGCTGTAAATGGCGCACGACATATAAGTTGGACTGGGAAAGAGCGGCTTTCTCTCCTTCAGAATCTGTGGAGAGAAGCTCAGAGGAGGAGGAGGAGACTATTGGGGAGGAGGTTAGGGTCTACCCTGTTCTGACTCAAGCAACCCCGGCTTTTTGCTGAAGGCAAACACGGCTCTGAGCACAGTTGGAAAAAAAAAAACAAAGACTAAGAAGGCACATTTCTCCTTCGAGCAGAACAGCCGCCGTCCGTCTATAGGGGAATCCCGGGGCCAAACCATCTAGGTTTCTGAGAAAGCCCCTGGTGATGCTTGAAATTAAGAGTTGTCTCTGGATTAGAAAAGTAAAGAAGTGACCTACGTGTGTCTGTTTCAAAATGGTCTCCTTTATCTTTCTCAGTAACCTTGGGTTTGTCCTGGGAGTGAAACTGATGCTGCAGAATGGCAGGTGACAGGTGCAGGAAACTTCAGAGGGACAAGCCAACTGTGTATATCTTGTAGCTGTGGCCCAGCTTCAAAATGGGTGCGAATTCTTGGGCAGCAAGCAGAACTAGAGATTAGCCACTGCGTCTTGCTAGGCCCTGCCATCCACATCCGCTACGCTCAGCCTTGTCTAGTCTTTAACACAGGCGGAGAACCAGCAGAAGCTGTTCATATTCTCAAAACTGAAAGTTGGACTTAAATTTTGTTGTTATTGTTTTGAAACAAGATTGACAAGGTTACTGGATCAGTAACCCAGACTGGCCAGGGACTCTCTATGTAGCCCAGACTGGTTCATGATTCTCCTGCCACAGTTTCCAGAGAGATGGGGTGATAACCCCCTCTCTCCCCTTTTAAGGTATGTCTACTGAAATACATTACTAGTGGTACTTATCCTTTTAAAAATAAATGTCATGTATGTTCCTTTCAGGAAAGATTTCAGTGGTACCTTAGCTGCAGGGTGCTTCTGGATAAATATCCTAGAGTCAGACTTCAGGATGATGGCCCAAAGAGACTAATGCTGAGCTAAAGTTGATGAACAAATTCCCTTTGGAAAGTGGAGGAGGGAGGCGGGGGGGGGNGGGGGGGGGGGGGGGGAAGGAATTCTAAGTAGAGGGAATGCAAATGGACAGGTATGGGAATGCTTCCCTTGTTCAAGGAACCTTAAGGAAAGTGTGTTTGTTGGCCCGAAAAACAAAGTGCATGTTGGGGAGAGCTGGAAAGAACACAGTCAAACTGGTGAGCCATAAAAAGTCATTAAACTTTACCCTGTAGGCAATATGGAGATAGCATATCCATTTGTTTTTAGGAACATTACTGTGAATCAATAGCAAATCCAGCCTAGTCATTGTCACATGTAGAATGCATGCAAATTTTTTCTAACAGTAACTACCATCAGAAAATACGATGGAAGACTAGCAAAAGGGTGATGGTGGCGAGCAAATATTTTCACTTACATTAGCAGCATAGACTCAAGTAGCAAGTAATAAGACCAACAATACCACGAGACAAAATAAAGCAAGTATTGAGGAAAGGGGGTGCTGTCTTCCTGAAGGGTCATCTTCCATACTACAATGTCAGTTCTAAACCTGTAATTCAACAGAGTCTGAAATGTGAAAATACAGTGTGCTTTTGGTAGGTCATGATTCTGCAGTGCGTTTGGAGTCAGTGGACTAGCTTGTGAATCCTGAAGAAAACAAAGGTTGTGAGGGAAGGTTGGCTGGAGATATCTATTGTATCATCAAACGTGGGATGTATATACATAGATACATATATATTACACTAAAGTGTGACTTTGGTACTGACAGGAAGATGAGAGCGAAATCAAAATATTCCCACCCACATATGTGTGGGAACTCGATATAAGCTAAAGGCATGCATTTCAAATTAGGGAAGGAAGAATGGGTTTAGAACGGGTTTAGCCAATAATATCGACACAATTGTCATGTGGATAAAATGAATAACTCTGTATTTAAAAATACCTCCCAGATGAATTAAAAATACAACTCTTGACACTGAAATCTCTACAGTTTTAAGAAGACTGTAAAGATCATCCAAATTTGGAATAGGGGATGTTCTTTTGAGTCTCTCAAAAGTTGGCAAGTTTGACCACTTAAAAATGAAAAGGGTTTATATGGAAGACACTTTAAACGAAAGGTTAACATTGAAACAGTGTGCTGAGCTGCTGGTATGTGTTGCCATAGAAACAGTGTGCTGTGCTGCTGGTATGTGTTGCCATAGAAAGGGTGAAGATCAAGAGTCAGGATGTTTAGATGCACAACTATATATTTTTTTCAGTCTTAAGGATGGAACCTAGGGCCTGGGCATTCTAAGTAGGCTCTCTTCCACTGAGGTACTTCTGTTTAGTTTAGTTCTTTCTTTTCTTTTTATTTAAAGATGGGATCTCACTGTGCTGTCTAGGCTAATCCTGAAAGCATTTTCTCAAATGATCTAGTGCTCAGCCTCCATTGCATCACTGTACCAGGCGATGTGATCTCTGCATTAATCACCCCTCTTTTTAAGGACTGCTTGGTTGGCCTCTCTCCTGCTGCAGGTAGAAAGCTCCAGGTAGGAAGGCGTTTCTAGCACACAGCAAGATGCTTGGTATTTGTTGCTTGAATAAGATGAATGCATTTTATGTGGAGTCTGGATTCTAGTGAAGCAAGAGGGCTGGGTACCAGTTGGGAGACAGCTGCCATGATTTTTTAATGAGCGTGGGAGAAAGAAAGCTGAAGAGAGATATGGAGAAGATAGGGCAGACAGGATGAGGTGAGTGGTTAAATATTGTGTGGGTTGGGGGGTGGGGAGTGGGTACCGGGCCCCTCCAGTTTTCAGGCCTGGGCAGCTGGATTTGCTGCTGCTTTGCATGGTACCAGAGAATGCAGAGGAAACACAGGTTTGAGGGAAGGCTGTTGGGAAAGGTCAGCTTGTTTTGGACTGGATGTGCGGGTCTCTAAGACTGCCCGTTAAACAGAAACAATATAAAGTTAGATTCACTGAAAGGAAGTTGAGCTGCCACATTGAGTAGGTTTTGTTAACCAGTGTTGGTTCCATGCTTGTTAAATACATCCCTAGCTGCGGTAAACAGCGGAGCAAACCAGGGGACAGCATGTCCTGTGGAAGGTCGCTGAGGGAGGAGGGCTTGAAGGGAAGTGGAAAGAATGTGAGTACCCATGCTTGGGTCTGGTTCCCACCTTTTGGGAACAGTGGGTGTCAAGCCACCAGCCCAGATTCTTCTGAAGATGTGGCCAGGTCTTTGGACCTTTGTTGACCATACTTCTGCCTGTCCAACCCCCATGTTGCCTCTATTCCTCGTGACTTTGAGGAGGGAGTTTGGCTGGCTGCCCAGAACAAGTTGAACAGCAGCCACCCAAGGCAGGGAGCCAAAAAGCAAATGCAGGCCAGCAGAGAGGCAGGCCCCTCTGTTCTGTAGAATACTAGCTCATTCCAAAGGAGGAGGAGGAGGGGTGTGTGTGTGTGTGTGTGTGTGTGTGTGTGTGTGTGTGTGCAATCTTGTGGTGGAAAATTGTTGTTCCACAGTGACTCAGCATTCTGCTCCTTTGGAGGGGTTGGGCTTGGGCTCCAAAAGTGCTTTGTCATGGAGGGGTAGGACAGTCCGGAAGGCCTGGAGGACTGTGGTTTTGTGGAGAGCGGGAGGGTGGACAGGAAGAGAGCTGGAGGGGAAGGATGAGAGCTCCTGACTTCCCCATGGCACTAAGAAGCCTGACCGGGAATAAAGAGGTCTTGATCACCTTGCCAGGCTTTGAATATTTTTGCCAGAACGGCTCTTGTAGGAATGTCTCAGCAAATATTGGGTCTCTATCCTTTCCAGTGATTTGTCCCTCTGCAGTTACAGTTGCCAAAGACTCCACATCCACTATTTGACACAGTAGGGTTCAAGGGACACCAGAGTTTACAAATCACTATATTTTGTAGAGCAGAGGGGAAGACCCAAAGGTAAGAAATTCCTCAGGGGGGGGGGAATAGTCATGGATTGAAATGTGGAGCAGAGTGTGCAATAGAATGCCAGGGCAACCATTAAACATCACGTGATCGTTAAATGAATGGTGTGTTGCCAAACTGTGCATATGGAATAATGTTAACTGAGAAAGCTGAGTCCAAGATAGTTCCTGCAAGTCAGTTACAGAGAAGGAACATCACAGTCCTGGAAACAGATGAAGGCTGTGTGAAAATGGGTAAAGACTCTGACAATGAAACAGCCAGTGTTGCAAAAGGACGGGATTCCCCAGAAGTGTGCAGGAAATTGTGATATTTGCAAGTGTGCCACTCAGCCAGATTGCGGTACATTCTAGACGAAGCTGCTGTCATTCGGAAATGATCCTTAAATCATTTCTTGAAAACTCAGGCCATGTAGACTTAAAAGTCTAGAGACCCAGAATCCCTCTCTTCTAGACTATTAAGGGTTGAGATTCACAGCCTGGAATGTTAGAGGACACTGTAAATGGAAGCCCTGCCTCCCCCTTAAAACAAACAAACAAACAAACAAACAAATAAATAAATAAATAATTTCAGGGCTGGCAGGGTGGTTTAGCAGGTTAAGGTGCTTGCTGCCAAGCCTACTGACTTGAGTTCGATCTCCAATCTACATGGTAGAAGGAATAAACATATTACTTGCAAGTTGCATGCCTTCCCTGCTAAATATAAAATTTAAAAAAGTAGCGAAGGAAGTGCCTAGAGTACTCATGAATGAAATTCTCAATAGAATAAAAAATCAAAGAAAGTAGTTCCGGCCTCTGTGTCTCTGTGCAGCCACAGTGTGGCCGAGGCGCAGGAATGCTACACGTCTGCCAGTGAGCTTATCTATCGATCCGACCCTGACTGTTTGTTTGCTTGGTCACCTTCCCTCTGGACTTTGACTACCTTCTTGAACTGTGTCCCCAGACAGTAACACTGCTGGAGGCCCTTTTTTCCCGTCCAGTGGGTTGCAGCTTGTTAATTTTCCTCTAGTCATTCTACCCTGTGGAATGTCTGGTCACTACTTTGGCCTGTGGGCCCTTGGGGGCTTGAACTCTTGTCTCTGCTAGAGCCCAACTCTGTCCTTCCCAGTATCTCTTGAATATCTGCCCTCATCCCAGAATCTTCCACTCGGCCTCCCTGAGATCTGGTTCTTGTATTGAGGTAGAGTATTTGAAGCCCAATCTCCCCTATACTTCTACCTACCCTGAACACTTGATGTTAACGCATCTCTCCTCATAGAGCCAAGTGAGGGTGGTAACTGGTAATGCAAATTTAGGTCACCCTAACTATGACATTCCAGCGAGGTAGAAATTTTGTGAAGCAGTCGTAATAACAGAACAAGTAAAAACCATGAATCAAACTTTTCCAGTATATTCATAGGGACTACAGATAGGTGGGTTATAGCAAAAAGGAGAAAGCTTCGTTACAGGCCTCAGAAGCGATCTCATGATGTTCTTTGCTTTTGAGATGGAGGAAGCTAGGGGTTTGTTCTGTGTTCCAAAGGACTTACCTAATAGTCACAAGGTTTTTAAGCCAAAGGCATACAATAAATGGCCATTTAAAAGATAGCTCAAGATAATTTGCAGTCAGACTCTAGACATGCAACACTCCAATCCAGAACCTTCTAATCAGTCAGTCAGCCTTAATAAGCACAGCTTCTTTATGGATGCTTTTTTTTTTCTCAGTTCCCTCTACACCACAGTTCATGTCACATACCATCAGCTGTTACCCAGCCACATGCTGTACTTCCTTGACCTATTCTAGGCTCATCAGGGCCCACTCTGACCCACTCTGAGGCCCAGATCAGTAGAAGTGACAGCCAGCAGTTTTGGGAGTGAGAAGAGGGGAAACATGACTTCTAAGCCCTGACAAAGACCTCAGCAGCCTGGAAACACTTCCTTGAGGAAATGGGGGTTTGGGATGCCTTGCTCTGTCACCTAGTAGATGCTCATCCATTCAGGAAAGGCCATACAAATCCAATGCCTTAATTGATGGTCAAGTTGAGGAGTTGATGGAAGAGACATGAGTTAGCAGACTGTGGAGCCAGGGGATGGAAATTCCAGATTCATTTTGCAGTGGTCTGCAAGAAAGGGATGAACACAGAAGTGCTTTGGGAATCTAGTTGGCAGCCAGGGACAGGAGGTGGATACAAAGGCAAGCATAGGACTGAACAAGTGGGAAGTCATCAGAAGGTTTCACAGGTGAATGAATACCCAGGCGATCTTCTTCTCCCCAACAAAGGTCCCTTTGGTGTCATCCTGAAGAGCTAACATATCTAGGTGGGCTAGCAGATATTCAGGAGACAAGAGTTTTTGAGTGTCACATGAAAGAATCCGGATTCCACTGGCTTCACTAGATGTCCATTAGGGGTCTCAGTCATCGTGGGGCCACTTCCAGGGTCCCTTTTATTCTACCCATCCTAATCTTACCAAAGCAAACACAAGCATTTCCCTTTTCAGATTAAAACCCCTGCAGGGTTCTCCCCTGCCCCAGAGATGTATGGCAACCTCTTCCTCACTGGGGACTGAGGCAAGTGAGTATCATCTTTCTGCTGCTCACCCTAGACTGCCTGCCTCTGGTGTTTATTTCAGAGAAAACAACCTAGTCTTCAACAACCCCCAGCTCAGACAGCCTCTGTGGCTTTCCTTTTTGCCAAGGAGAGAATTTCTAGCCTTTCTGCCCTTCTAGCATCTCTACTACCCTGTCTTGCTAGAGGGACCTGTCCTTTGCCAGTTCTTGCCATTGGAAGGAGACCTGCCTTGTTCATCGTGGCAGTACATTTCCTGCCCCTCACCTCAGAACCCAGCAATTATGGAGAAATTCAGGTTGGCTTGTCCTTGGCCTTAGGTCACTGTTTACTGTTATTGAGGAGGCCAGTCACTCCAGCTTCCCATCTTCCTCTAATTAAGACCAGCTCTTTCTGCTCCCACCCAGGAGACACACAGACCAGGTCAGTCTTTCTGGAGTTGAGGATCATGCCCTGGCACAGACCCCAGGCTGTTGTAAGGCAGGGCTCAGGGTCACCTGAGCTGTGAGGAGAGTGGAATGACACATGGTCACGGGCTCCACTGCTGAGGGCAAAGTCCCTTTGCTGTCCCATGTATGCAAACTGCTTTCTCAACTAGAGGAAGTCATGTGCTGTCACAGGCCAAGGGAGGAAGTGGAGGATTGCTGTAGCTAGTTCATGACTAGAAAACACCACATGCTTCCTGGTAATGGACTAGAACGTTCTTGGGGTCCGAGTCACTCCAGGAGTGTGGTGCTGGGCACTCTGCCAGAGAGCTTACACAAAGCTGTTGACACCTTATGTATGAAACTGACAACATCTCTGTTGAGTAGACTGGGCAGGCCCAGTGCTGTAGGCAGAGACCTGTCCTCAGATGAGGAAGCTAAGGCCTGAGGGCTGACTTGGCCTGACCTAAGGTTGCATAGCTAGAAGGAGACACAGTCTTGCCTGGAACTTGAGTCTTCACTGTGGGGAAGTGTATGGGGCACCTTGATGCAGCCATGGTGGTAACATCCTGAAACTCATGGCCTTGTCCAAAGTTGTGGAGGAAGATTCCCCCAGATGCTGTTGCCTGGAGACTTCTGAAATGTCATCATCTCTTGTTATTCACAGGAATTGTGATTTGGGCTGAGAACATTAGTTCTAGGGCCCAGGACATACTTCCCAAACCCAGTGCTCAATTCTTTTGTTTTCCCCCCCTTCTTTACAGGATTTGAAATATCCTAGACTTGCCTTTCTATGTAGCCAACAATGACCTGAACTTGTGTCCCTCTGTTTCTACCTCTTAAATGCCAAGATTATAGGCATGTGCCACCCAAAGTGGTTTTATGTAGTGCTGGCATTGGAACCCTGGATTTTATGAATGTAAAGCAAGCTGTTTACCAACTGAGTATACTACCAGGCCTTGATTCAGATACAGTAAATGGCATAGTGCTTGTACATAACTTAGACAAATCTTCCCATGTATTCTCTGTATGAGTATGTTTGTGTACCTGTGGTGTGCGTGCATGTGGAAGCCAGAGGTCAGCCTCCATTGGCGTCTTCCTCGATCATGCTCCACTTTATTATTATTATTATTTTTAAAGATTTATTTATTATATGTAAGTACACTCTAGCTGTCTTCAGACACTCCAGAAGAGGGCGTCAGATCTTGTTATGGATGGTTGTGAGCCACCATGTGGTTGCTGGGATTCGAACTCAGGACCTTCAGAAGAGCAGTCAGTGCTCTTACCCGCTGAGCCATCTCACCAGCCCTCCACTTTATTTTTGAGACAGGCTCTCACTGGACCTAGAATTCACCAGTTTAATTAGCCTGCTCAGTGAGCCCCAGATCTGCCTCTCTGCCCCTATCTGCAGCACAGGGTTATAGATGTAGAACAGTATGCCTGGATTTTTATATGGGGACTGAGGATTCAAACTCATGTCCTCAAGCTTACTTGGCAGACAGTTATCCACTGGGTCATCTCTTCATCCCACTTCTTTTTAGAAAAAGATTAAAATATATCATGTACTCCCTCCTCCGTCTAACCCCTTTCTTGCCCCCCATTCTTCTCAACTTTTTGGCTCCTCTTCTCTATTATTGTTACTTATGTATCCAAATAAGTATATAAACACAACCTGCCGAGTTCCTTTCATGTTGCTCTTATGTATATGTTTTTAGGGCTGAACAAATTGGTGCTGGATAACCATTTAGGGGCTCATCCCTAAGGGAAGACAAACTCTCTTCTCAGAATTGTCTATTCTTTCTAAATTGCCCCTTTAGCTCTTTGTACGGGGTGGAGCCCCATGAGACACCCCCATCTCCGTTGGCATGTCAACTTGTGTTATTGTTCAGGTTTTATTTAGGCAGCCATATCGTTGATATTTCATGGATGTAGGCGCCTAGTCATAGCTAGAAGACACAGTGTCTGGATCTCTGGCAATCCAGTCTTTCTTTCCCCTCTTGTGTGATGTTCTCTGAGCCTTGGGTATAAGAGTTGTATTACAGATGTATGGGTTGGGGCTGGGTGCCCTCGATCTCCTTTAAGACAGTGTCTCACTTTAGGTCAGGCCGGTCTGGTATTCATTATGTTGCCCAGGCTGTGTTCCATTTTAGGGTAATCATTATGTTATGGGGTTACAGGTAGCCCACCACAGTGAGTCTCTCTCACAGACTTGAAGTCATGTCTAGTTTACTTACAATATTGACTACTAGGTAAAAGCTGTAGAAATAGCTGCTAATCTGTATTGTTTAGGAAAGGATGACAAGGGGAGAGTGGTTTTCTAGGAGGAAGCGGCAAACATGGAGGACCTTCTGTATCTGTACCATAGATGCACAGCAGTTCCTGTAGCCTGATCCTCAGTCAGAGGTGAGCCAGGTTCCTCTGGACATTCTTTGAGACTTGGACTCAGAAGCTATGACTTCCAAGCTTGCTGTAACCCTGACAACAGCAAAGCTGTAGCCATAAGGGGTCATTTTCCAAATGAATTAGTGATTTGATTCCTAACTGGAGATGGCTTGTTGGTGTTTTGCGACTCAGAACCCCCCACCCCACTCCCACACCCCAGCCCCAGGATTTCAATCTGTAGTTTAGGCTGGCCTTGAACTCCAGGTCCTCCTACCTTAGTAGGTGCTGGGGTATGTGCATTTAGTACCACCTGTAGGTCACTTTCATGGTCCTTTTCAATTTTTCTTTCTTTTAAAATTCTCCTCTCATATTACAGCCCAGCTGCAGTTTCCTCTCCCTCCCTCCCCTCAGTCTCTTCCCCCCACCTCCCTTCTTCCCTAGATCCATCCCCTCAGAAAAGACCAGGCCTCCCTGAGACATCAACAAAACAGGACACAACAATCTACATACTATCATACCAAGGCTGGACAAGACAACCCAGTAGGAGGAAAAGGGCCCCACAAGCAGGTAAGAGTCAGGGAGCCCACCCCTCACCTTGTTCCCACCTCCAGGATTACCACAAGAACACCAAACTACTCAGCCATAACCTATATACCGAGGACTTAAGTCAGACGTGTACAAATTCCCTGATCTCTGCAAGCCACCAGAGGTCCCAGTCACTTGATTTTTGTGACCAGTGGTCTTGTGTTCTTTTGCTATCCCTGACCCTTCTGGTTCCTCTGATTCTGCCTCCAATATTCATTCATTCATTCGCTTATTTATTTATTTATTTATTCATTCATTCATTCTTACTTATTTACTTACTTTGTGTATATATTCCATGATGCATGTGTAGAGGTCAGAAAACAACTTTTGGGAGCTGTTTTTCTCCTTTCACCTTGTTGATGCAGGGTGTTTCTTGTTGATTTTGCTGCTGGGAATTCAGACTCACTGGACTATGAGTTTCTGATGTATATATAATATATATTTATATATAGATCATATGGTATATATATATATATATATATATACCATATATATATATACACATGTGTATATATATTTGTATATCTGTATATATATATATATATATATATATATATATATATATATATATATTGTGTGTGTGTGTGTGTTTGGGCCTATACATGCCATGACGTCGTGTGTGGTCCTTCCACAGTGTGGGTCTTGGGGATTGAACTCAGGTAGTCTGGCTTGGTGCTGGATTCCTTTACTTACTGAGCTGTCTTGCTGGCTCAGTTTTGTCTTTCTTTAAAAGCCACTACAAAAGAGTCTCATGGCAAGGCTCAGACAATAGACTTTGAGTTATCAGACAATAGGTTTTGAGTTATCCCCTGACCTTAGTCTGTAGTTGGCAGGATTAATTAGTGACCAGGTCGCCTGAGACAGCTTGCTGTTCTGTTGACATTCCCCAGCAAGCCTGAGGAGACCTATGGGGTGTACTATCATAAGGGACCAGGACTGGTTCTTCAGCCCTCCAGGGCACTCTGCAGTCTTGACTGGGGGGGGTCTCTTGTCAGTCACAGAAGAGCAGTACAAGATTAGGCAGCTATAAGGTCTCTCTGAGGAGCTCATGGTCTCTCATTCCTGTACAAACATCTGGAAGCATCTGGCATTTCTGAAAGAGAAGTACAGCAGTAGGAGAGTTTAGGCTAATCTGTTATGAAATCCATCACTACCAGTTTCCAGGCAGGGCCCTGAACCCATCCCCAACTTTCTCTCCACTCCCATCTCTTGTCTGAAGCTTGTAACTCAGGATCAGAGTCTTGTTGTCCTGAGTCAAACCCAAGATGCATTTTAGGATGTCTTTCATGTTCTCTCCTTACCTATCTCCCTAGCTTTAGAGGAATGAATGATACTCTAACCACCTCTGAACATCCCCATCCCTTTTTAAAAATCATGGAATTCAATTACTTGAAACTGAGTTGTTCTTCTAATTATTCTGCTACACGATCGCCTGTCCCACTGATTTTCTCTTGTTGTGTAGATAGTTATATGGGTGAGTGGTAGAATCTAGTTTTTCCCTTTTTCTGGAACTAGTGATTTTTTCCAGATCCTCATCTGCTTCCTAATATCTACATCTCCTTCTAGATTCTACATCTAGATTTTTCTCTTAGGAACCATTTCCTCCCTTCTGCCTCTGCTATGTTCTAGAATTAGAACTGCCTACCCCACCCCCAGGCTCAGCAGAAGCCAAGTTTTCTCTTACTTGGGACAAAAATTGCAATCAAATTATATGTGTCATTGTGGTTGTAGTTTCTTGTGAGTTAGGATCTCATGTACCCAAGGATAGCTTTGAATTTACTATCTGACTGAACTATGTGAGGTATGAACTCACTCTCTGGCTGAAACCGACTCCCTATCCTCCTGTCTCTACCTAGGAGCCACCGTATGTGTGGGAGTCACCTTCACACTCAGCTTCAATCATCTTATCATTTAAATCATCTAAATGACAGCTAATTCTTTCCTAGGTCAAGCCTGGAAGAAGCCCTCGAGACTAGTTTAAGACTTTTATTCTGTCATTTGGATAACATCTTGTTTATTTTTGGAGACAGGAGCTCATGTATCCTGTGCTAGCTTTGAACTTGTGGTGAAGCTTAGGGTGACCTTGACCATGTGACACCACGCTCAGTTTGTGTGGTGCTTGGAATCCAGTTAGGCTTTGTGTGTGCACTGGGCAAGCACTCTACTGACATTCCCAGCCTCTCAACTAAAAATTTTTTAAAAAAATTAAAGATTTTTTTTTAAAAAACATTGTGAGTGAGTGAGTGAGTGAGTGTGTGTGTGTGTGTGTGTGTGTGTGTGTGTGTGCAGGTGCCTTTGGAGTCCAGTAAAGAGCACTGGATCACCACCAGCTGGAGTAATAGGTAGTTGCGAGCCACTCAATGTAGTAACAGTAGGCCTTCTTAACCACAGAGCCATCTCTTCAGCCTGCAATTAACATGCTTGCTTGCTTGCTCCTTCTTTCCTTCCTTCCTTCCTTCCTTCCTTCCTTCCTTCCTTCCTTCCTTCCTTCCTTCCTTCCTCCCTCCCTTCCTTCTTCTTTCTCTACCTTTTTGTTTGTTTGTTTTTCTAGACAGGATCTCACTGTGTGGTTCTCACTGTCCTAGAACTTGTATCGACCAGGCTGGTCTTGAACTGATAATGATCCACCTGCCTGTGTCTCCCTCCCACGGGCTGGGATTAAAAGTGTGTGCCACTGCCACCTTGCCCACAACTACTATTTTAAAGTGGCATTTTGTGGTTGACCTGATGATACAGGCCTGTAATCTCAGCTATTTGTGAGGCTGAGGCAGGAGAATCAAAAGTTCAAGGTCTTTCAGGGTTACAAAGTGGGTTCAGGGGGGCTGGAGAGATGGCTCAGTGGTTAAGAGCACTGACTGCTGTTCCAAAGGTCCTGAGATCAATTCCCAGCAACCACACAACCATCTGTAATGGAATCTGATGCCCTCTTCTGATATGTCTAAGAACAGGACAGTGTACTCACATACATAAAATAAATTTTAAAAAAAAGTGTGTTAAGGGCTAAGCTGGGCAACTTAGGGAGGCCCTGTTTCAAATTAGCAATAAGACAGACAGACAATTTAAGTATGTGGTGGAGAGCTTGCCAAGAATGTGATTAACCCTGAGTTCAACCCCCAGTACTGGAAAAAAATAAGTTGGATTGAGTTGAAGACCTGAATTGTGCCTTCCAACACCTTGTTGTGATCAAACAAAAGAAACTATTCTGAGTACTACCATTTCGTTTTCAAACTTCATTTAATCATAGGGAGAAACTAAATTCAAGGTTCCAGGTCCTAGGGGAGCTGGTGACATCCCCATTGCTGAATAGCTTCTGTTGTAAACAGCTGTCTGAGTTCAGCCATCTCAAGGACAACTTCTTCATCTTGCTGGCAGGGTCAAACAAGTTCTTGTTCCCAGGCATAGGAATGAACACCTATCTCACTTTTTCCAATTTTTTTTTAATTGTTGTTAACTGGTAAAGAGCATAGAAATTACTGTAATCTAAACAAACATGCATGTGTTATAAAAATATATAACGCAATTGCCTGTTATGTCCTAATTAACTACATACAAAGGATCGGCTCCTTTGTCCCCATATCTCTGAGCTCCAGACCTAATGGCTAAGATAATGAATTAAGGACTTTGAAGCCAGGTGCCCTGGATACAATCCAGTCTCCGATAGGTACTCCCATGCTTAACCCATAATATCAAAATACAATGGGATAACCTTGCAGCTCACCCCAGCTCACCCTTGCTTTATGTTCCCATCTGGCAAGGGTCAGCCTCAGCTTGGAGAGGGGTTCCTGAGGAAGTGGTGTTTGGGAGCAGTAAAAGAAGGTCTGGAAGACAATTGTGGGGTACAAGCTGACAGCTCTGTGTTCCGCTCCTGCCAGTTCTCCAGGTAGCTTAGCAGGATAGCTCAGCTCTTGTAGATGAAAACTCAGTCTTTTATTTGCATATCAATTCAATCATCCACCCAGGTTCCCTTCTGTTTATTTCATGAATCAGCATTTTATAACCTTAGCCCCTTGATTTTTAGAAAAGGCAACAAGTACATTAAAAACAAACAAAAACAAACAAACAAAAAACAACAAAACATGGCAATGAATACAGAGATCTGCCTGCCTTTGTAAGCTCAGTAGCTAGCTGGGTGGGATCCTGTCCGGAAATTACCATTCCTACCACTCCTGGGCCTAAACTGATTTTATCCCAGGCTGACCTTGACCTCAGGAATCTGCCTGCCTCTGTATCTTTCTGACAAGCTGGCTTATAAGTGCAGCTGCCTTTATTCTTTTAGGTCTGTGAAGTCCCCCATAGAAGTCATATTTTGCATAGTTGAGAAATTATATATTTTTTGAACTTATACTTTTAGAGTTCTTTCCCACAGCCTTAAGAGCAGCTGTCTTGAAGGTCACAGCATTTACCATTTTTGCTGAGGAACAGATACATCCTAGAGTCCCAGACTCACACTGTTTCTAATTATCGTGAAGTCATTAACCTTGGGAGGGAAATATTTCCAGAAGGAAGAACACGAAGCGAAATATATTCATGATTATGTAAACAAAGCCTTAAGCCCAGCAACCTTCAGAACTTGTGGAGGCCCACTTCCTACTGACTCTGCTCCCGGGGTAGGAAACCATGCCATGCCGCATCTCTCCCAAAGTCATGTAGGACTCAGGACCCAGCCTTTAAAAAATGTATCACCTCCTTTTGGGACACGGTTCAGATCCAGAACTGGCCACCTCCCTGGGTGCTCAGACAATTTTAAGCTTCCGTATCTGAAATGAGTTTTCTTGGCTTCCACCCGAACCCAACAACCCAACAAAAGCCAGCTGGTTTTTGTTATATTCCTGCAAAGCCTGCCAGGGTGTTTTTCATGGTTCTAAAAGCCTGAACAAGGGGGACGATTTCCCAGTCTTTGGTTTCCTGAGCAAGGTAAGGGTGGGTCAGGGCACTGCAGAGGGAAGGAGAGAGAAGAAAGGGGAGGCAAGAAAGATGGATCTGAGCCGGGCTTGGTAGTGCACGCCTTTAATCCTAGCACTTGGGAGGCAGAGGCAGGCGGATTTCTGAGTTTGAGGCCAGCCTGGTCTACAAAGTGAGTTCCAGGACAGCCAAAGCTACACAGAGAAACCCTGTCTTGAAAAACCAAAAAAGAAAAAAGAAAGAAAGATGGATCCGGGTAAATGGTGTGGTTCACCGGTCACTTGGCAGCACACACGGTGCTGTGTACTGCATTATACTTAGGTCAGTGAAGGATCAGTCACATGACAGTGGGCCTTCCTATTACCTGGTGATCGCTTATTAAGCATGTGTGGCGATGCCCCTGTAAACAGAGGGACTGCACTGACACTTGTCTAAAAGTACGACCCATGCAATTATTCACAGTGTGTCATACTTGATAAGAAATTTCTCTGTTCCTGGCTTAGCTTATTTCCTATAGCAGCTTTCATAGCATTCTTTTAGCCTGTTCTTTGTACTTGAGAAATGAAATGGAAAATCAAGTTCACAGTAAAAAAAACCAAACCAAACCAAACAAAAACCCACCAGGCTATGCAGCCAGTAGCCTCACCCACTTCATGTTTATTGGGTCTCTTGATAGCATGAAGGAGAAGGACTGAAAAGGAATGATTTAATAAGGTATTCATCCAGTACATGTCTGCTAGTAAACTGTGCTCTGCCATCTGGGAACAGTGACAAGCAAGCTTCCTGCTGCCCTCAGGATCTCCCAGCCCCATTTAACACACATTCTTTGCAAATGGTTTAATAACCACCTTGCCTGCCACACCTGCTTGGTGCCAGGGTTGCTGTGGATCCAGGCTGTGGATCTTTCTGGTGTAACCTCCGAGCCAGAAAACAGCAATTAGCCACCACAAATGGAGTCTGATAAAGCACCATCCAGAGGTGGTTAGGGCAAATTCCAAACACACAGGACATCTATAACTAGCTGGGACCAGGTCATTAGGGAGCCTGTTAAGATGCCCTGCCTTGCCCTGCCCTGCCCTGCCCTGCCCCAGCTGCCCCACTTCCCTGTGCTGCCAGGTCCACAGCTGACCTCACTCTTCTCTCTGACATTTGCTTCCCAGCAACTTTCCCAGCAGCTACCACTGAGCCCAGGCACAGATGTCTGACAGGTGGCAGAGCAGGCACACGAGGTCTCATTCCTGGGCATCCTTTTTTCAGGTCTCATGAGTTCCTTAAATTATCCACATTAGTCCCTGCTGTGTCCTACAGGTCCAGTGTGGCTGTATCTCTGTCACTTTCTTTAAATCTTTCTATCTTAAAACTGTACATTGTTTAAATTTTTTTTTAAAAAAAATGCCTTTAATCCCAGCACTTGGGAGGCAGAGGTAGATGGATCTCTGTGAGTTTGAGGCCTGGTCTACAGAATTAGTTCCAGGACAGTTAGGGCTGTTAAAACTCTGTCTCAACAAACAAACAAAAACTGTGGAGGTGTGTGTGTGTGTGTGTGTGTGTGGTGGTGGTAGGATACAACTCTGAGCACGTGATACAGGGTCTCTTACTGAACCTAAAGCTCACAGTTTCACCTAGGCAGGCCAGGCAGTGAGCTCCCAGGATCTGCCTATCTCTGCCCTGCAAGTGCTGGGGTTACAAGAATACAGGGCCATTCTCAGCTTTTACACTAGTGATGGAGTTCATACCCAGGGTCTTATGCTTGCATGGTAAGTGCTCCTTTTCACCAAAGCATCTTCCCAGTCCCCACAACTGTTCCTTTCTGTCCATCAAAGGCTTGCCCTTTCTTCAAACTCGGGTTTACGTGGGCAGCTGCCAGCTCTGGGGCAAATCTCTGTCTCTCCATTCTCCTGCTACCTTCACCCCACCTTCATCCCCACCTGCACCCCACCTTCATCCCCACCTTCACCCCACCTTCATCCCCACCTTCATCCCTACCTTCACCCTTTGCTAAGTGACAGTGGATACTTGAGTCTTTGCATTGTCATCCCTCCAATGCACAGGGACACAGAAGACACAGAGGAGAAGAGAGAGTAAGGGCTGGACTCCCCTCCCCCTTATTTTCTCAGTAAGTTGGTTTCCTAGTATCCCCAACAGTCAACTGTCATTTCTATAATGAAGGATGCAAGGCAGTTAACTTATAAAGAGGAAAAAGCTTTGTTGCTGATAGGACTATTCCATTCCATTCCACTCCATTCCATTGTATTCTATTTAAAGCAGCATTTTTTTTGTTGTTTTTTTTTGTTTGTTTGTTTTGTTTGTTTTTTTTGTTTGTTTTTTTTTGTTTTTTTGGTTTTTCGAGACAGGGTTTCTGTATAGCCCTGGCCGTCCTGGAACTCATTTTGTAGACTAGGCTGGCCTCGAACTCAGAAATCCACCTGCCTCTGCCTTCCAAGTGCTGGGATTAAAGGCATGCACCACCATGCTCGGCATGCAGATATGTTATTTGTGTTACTCAAAAACACTAGGTCTTTTCAGAGGGTGTAAGTAAGGCTTTTAAAATTTATTTATTTGGGTGCTAAGGAGATGATTCAATGTGTCAAATGATGGCCACACGAGTGTGGGGACTGAGTTCAAATTCTTAGCACCCATGTAAAGAGTGGGTGGGACAGATTGTAATCCCAGCACCCAGAAGACAGAGGCAGGAAAGTGCTGAAGTAAGCTGGCTAAGTAGCCAAATTGGCAAGCTCCTGGTTCAGAGAGAGAACCTGCCTCAATTTGTAAGGTGGAGAGTAATGCTTACAAGACATAAGGGTCCTTAACCTCAACCTCTGTGGTATGACTTATCTTGTGTACCTTATTGTCTAAAGGATCCCCAGTTGCTAGTCTACTGGCTCTTTAGAGAACTGCTTGATCCTTTGACCTTCAGGGACTTCTAGAAACAGGAGAGGATATAAAAAGCCAGCAGAGGCTGAGAGGGGGCATAGGGTCCAGGTGGCAGAAGAGTAGGGTCAGAGAAGATAGTTGGTGCAGGAAAAGAGAGGATTGAATAGGGCTGAAGAAGAAAAGAAGGCACAGAAAGAGACTGAGCAGAGTGAAAGCGGGAGCTTTCACAGCTGAGCCAGGAGAGAAGATACCAGTAGGAGACAGCTGAGAGAGAACTGAGCTAAAAGAGTGCGAAGACCGTTGGTGACAGTTGATCCAGGAGAAGCTGAGCTGAGCGGAGAGGCTAGAACAGCCATTATAGGGAGGAGCTGCTGGTATTGGGAAAACTGTTCAAGCCGACTTGGGGAACTGTGGGAGAAACGTTTGAAGGGCTGGGCTAGAAGCTGGGAGGGGGCTGGCAGGGAGTTAAGAGAACTGGTTACTGTTTGTAAGAAAAGGAGACACAAAAGAAACATTTAAAACACATTTTTAAAAAAGATTTATTTATTTATTATATGTAAGTACACTGTAGCTGTCTTCAGACACTCCAGAAGAGGGCGTCAGATCTTGTTAGGGATGGTTATGAGCCACCATGTGGTTGCTGGGATTTGAACTCTGGACCTTCGGAAGAGCAGTAGGGTGCTCTTACCCACTGAGCCATCTCACCAGCCCTTAAAACACATTTTATATCTTGCCTCCATGTACACCTATACACACATGTGCCCATACACATGTGAACATGCCTATGTAATGCATGGGCACCACATATACACACACAAAAAACAGTTTATCTCGTCATTACTTGCAGTTTGGAGACAGCATTTTGCTATGTAGCTCTGGTTCGGTTGCTACTCACTATGTAGCCAGGCTGTCCTCAGACTTAGGGCAGTCTGCCTGCTTTTATCCCCTAAGTGCCGGAGTTATAGGCACAAACCACAATGCCTGCTCAACACTTTTTTATCTCAAGATGAAAGCCAGGCAGAGGTGGCACATGCCTTTAATCCTGGCACTTGAGAGGTAGAGGTAGAGATGGACAGGTCTCTGAATTCAAGTCTAGCCTGATCTACAGAGCTAGTTCAAGGACAGCTAAGGCTATACAGAGAAATCCTATCTCAGAAAATAAATTTGTAGAATATAAACATAAATATAAACTAAAATTTCTAGAACTGGGGTTTTACTAAGATTAGGGACACAGATGGAGGGAGGTCTTGTGCTCACAGACTTGCACTAGAGGAACCTGGAGTGTTAAGCACTCAGGGCTGTTTGCAACATGTGTTATCTGCTCAGAAGGCTGGAGCGCATATGTCCTTTAGCCTGGTAACTTTTGTCCTATTTGTGTGGTTAGAGACTGTTCCAGCACTGGATTCTCTCAGTCAGTCTATAGAACCTACTCTTTTGGACTTTACTAAGAGTTTTGACGTATTTGATCTGTGTTTCGCTTAACTCATTCCCCAAGGAGCTCTATGTATGCTTGGTTTTGCACATGGGATTGAATTAATTATCACCAGAATAGTTTCCACCAAATTGTTCCGTACCTAACTACACCTAAAATAAACTACTCAGGGTCAGACTCTGGAAGTTTGCACCAACACCAGCTACTGTGTTGAGCCAAACTGGCTTCTTTGCCTCCCATTGCTTGGCTTATCGCTCTGCTGGCCAAGAAGATTGAAAACACACACACACACACACACACGCACACGCACACGCACACGCACACGCACACACACAGGTTTATATATATATTATTATATATTATATATATTTAGTATATATATATATATATATATATATATATATATATATATATATATATACACACACACTAAATGTCTTTCCTTCTGCACTAAATCTCCATTTTTGAGTACAGCATCTTAAGTCTGCATTTTTCTTTAACTTATGTTATTGAAGACAGCTTAACACTCTGTTAAGTGTGCTGTTTGTCCTAGAGCAAACCTCACAAGGGATAAGAAATTACTTTGTGGTGAAGTCACTTTCAAGAGTTCCTCTGCATTTGTGCCCCCAACTCAGCACACAGGGACATTTTGCTTTCAAATTTTAGAATTGATTTTGTGAAGTCAGAAAAAAGTCAAAGCAGAGTTCTCAGGTCTGTAGGGATGAGTGAACTGATGAGAACATTTGGACTGTAGAGAGTTAGACTGTAGCAAGCTCGTCCAGAGCTTGATGCTCACAGTGCCCTTAAAAGCTCCTCCTGTGTCTAGCATCCTTGTAACTGTCAAGAAGGACATAGGACACATTAGCAGACTTAGTTTTTGCCAACCCAAACCTAAGATTGTCATAGATAATGTCTGTAAAATTCACAGCAGGGTTTTCCTTGCTTGACTATAATAACTCTCCCACCTGACATGCCCAGTACCATGTTTAGAAAATGCTTGATAAGCTCGATGTAGTAGTGCACACCTTTAATCCCAGCACTCAGGAGGCAGAGGCAGCCATATCTCTGTGAGTTCCAGGCCAGGCTAGAGTTCTAGTACAGTAAATCACATAGTGAGCCCCTGTTGGAGACCAGGCTGAGAAAACCCAGGCCTTTTACAGTCTTGCGTCTGAGAGCCACATAGTTCTTGATAAGAGCCAGTCACCCCTTCCCCCTCAAGGCTGTTTGTGGGATTCAGCAAGATTCCAGCCCTAAACAAACATCAAGGACTGTTAAAGGAGTTTCCAGCATTCCGGAGCTGCCCTGAGCTGCCAACTTGAGCTGTAAGGAGGACCCAGGCTTCGAGATAAGCCGCCCCGGCATTCTGGAGCAGTGACACCAAGGCTCTGAGATAAATCAATGAAAGTTTCAAACCTGAAATTAGCATCCCCCGTTTGTCCTTCACTCTGCCTCTTTTGATCACTCCCTAACCCCTCTCTGTATGCTATAAAACTTGAGCTTTTTCCTTCATTAAACGGACTATGACAAAAGCAGATGCATGGTCTCCTTCTCTTTCTCTTATTCCCATTTCACTTCAGGTTCATGATCCCCCTCGACCCATGGAATAACTTGTCCCTCGGGCCGGGAAAAGCCCCTGTCTAATAAAGAAGAGAAAAGAAAAGGTGTGCTATTCTCTTTTTACATTATGTTACTATAAAGCCTCACATGACCATCAATGTCAGAAAATGTGATTTTGTGAAAACTGAACCCAGTTCTCAGGCCACGGACACTCCTATTTGGCTTAGAACAAATTATTTTTATTCCCTTTGAGGTGGGAATTGTGTCCTCAGTTTGGCTTTTCATTGTGGCTTTTTGATGCTGGAAGAACTTGGGGCTTTGACCATACTAAGCAGATTCTATCACTGAACTGTATCGCCAGTCAGACGATTGCTTTTGAATTTTAATACAGGACCCGCGAAATGCCTCAGTGGGTAAAGGTGCTTGCTGTTAAACCTGATGGTCTGAATCTGATCCCCATGATGCACATGGTAGGAGAGAATCACTCTTGAAAGTTGTCCTCTGACCACCACATGCATGCTATGACACAGGAGCCTACACACCTATACACATGCAAGATAAATAAATGCAAATTTGAATTTAATGTCATTAATTTAAAAAAGATTTGTTCATTATATTTTATATGTATGAGTGTTTTACCTGCAGGCATGTATGTGCCTGGTGCTGGAGGACATCAGAACATGCCCAGGGATTAGCACCCTGGGCACTGTCGTTATGGATGGTTGGGAATCACCATGGCTGTGAATTGAATCTGGGTCCTCTGCAAAAGCAACAAGTGGTTTTAACCACTGAGCTATCTCTCCAGACCCTAATGTCATTTTGCAATCACCTAATTTTCTAATTATGTACAACATATCCATTCATGTCGAATGTAAAAATAAGATACGTTTAAAGGAATCTAGAGTCTCTTTCCTCTGCATTGCTCTATCTCAACCACCATCTTTATGAGGATGTCTGTACCTACACTTTCAAGTGTGCCTTTTGCCCCTCCCTTTCTAGACAAGCCCTTGTTTCTGAGCATCTCTTGCACTCTTCTCCATCATGTTTTCTCCCTTTAACGAGATGCCCCCAGGACCACTCTGTACTTGTTTGTAGAGATCTTCCTAGTTCCTTCCATAGCCACAGAGTGGTCTCTTGGGCGATGTTCTGGTTTTACCCATGCTTTTATTCTGGACATTTGGCTTCTTCCCAGGCCTTGACTGACACGTAGAGCTTCAGTAAATAACCTTGTCCCAGGACTTGGTGTATTGTTTGCAAGGGATCTTTAGGATGGCTTCCTGGAAGTGGGGTGCAGATCAAAGAGCAAACATACAGGCTGTTTTTGCTAAGCATTGCCAAGTTCCTTTCCATAGGGACAGCACCACCCTCAGGCCCAGAGCCATGTGTCACTACGCTAGCTTTCTCATAGCTGAAACAACAGAGCATTTTGTTAAATCTTTGTATTTTGGCCAATCTGATCAGTGAGAAATAGTTCCTCAGGGCACTTTGAACTTTTTTTACTATAAGCAAGACTGAGTGTCTTCTAGTACAATTTAGACTTTTGTCTTTTTCTTTTAACTACTGGTATCCTTAGTGTATTTTTTAACCAAGTCCTTGACCTTTGAATCTATATTAGAAACACCTTGTATACTAATAATATCATTATATATGTATATTGAATGTATTTTATTTATTACTTATTTATTTATTGTGATTTTTTTTAGACAAGGTATAGCCCTAGCTGTCCTGGAACTTCAGAGGTCTGCCTGCCTCTGCCTCCTGAGTCCTGAGATTAAAGGTGTCACCCACCACCACCTGGACTGAGTGTGTAAATTTTGTCTAAAATATAAATTGAATGTTAGGCATTTATTTGTTTTAATTTTTCTCATTTACTCACCTAAATTTTAAAGGTTTATTTTTATTTTCATTTTTTGTATATGTGTGTATGTATGTCTGAGTGTATGTCACATGTGTGTAGGTATCCCTGGTAGACAGAAAAGTGTCAGATTCCCTGCAGCTGGAGTTACGAGTGGTTGTGAGACACCAGATGTGGGTCCTGGGAAGCAAACCTGGATCCTCTGGAAGAGCTGCAAGCACTCTTAACCACTGAGCCACCTCTCCAGCTCATTCATATATGGTGAGATTCACAGTGTCTGCCTACCTGAGGGAACCTTGCTGTTCCAAATGCATATTAATCCACACTTAGCACAGAGAGTGTCTGGAAATTCACCTTCAGAATACAAGTTGTCTGGGCATATACCCAGAAGGTGCTCCAACTTGTACTACATGCTCCACTATATTCATAGCAGCCTTATTTATAATAGCCAGAAGCTGGAAAGAACCCAGATGCCCCTCAATAGAGGAATAGATACAGAAAATGTGGTACATTTTCACAATGGAGTATACACAGCTATTAAAAACAATGAATTAATGAAATTCTTAGACAAATGGATGAATCTGGAGGATATCATCCTAAGTGAGGTAAACCAATCACAAAAGAACACACATGATATGCACTCACTGATAAGTGGATATTAGCCCAGAAGCTCAGAATCCTTCTTAGAAGGGGGAACAAAATACCCATGAAAGGAGTTACAGAGACAAAGTTCAGAGCAGAGACTGAAGGAATGACCATCCAGAAACTGCCCCACTTAGGGATCCATACCATAAACAACCACCAAACCCAGACACTATGGCAGATGCCAAGAAGAGCTTGCTGACAGGAGCCTGATATAGCTGTCTCCTGAGAGGCTCTACCAGTGCCTGGCAAATACAGAAGTGGATGTTCACAGTCATCCATTGGATGGAGCACAAGGTCCCTAATGTAGGAGCCAGAGAAAGTACCCAAGGAGCTGAAGGGGGTTGCAGCCCCATAGGAGGAATATCAATATGAACTAACCAGTACCCCCAGAGCTCCTTGGGACTTAACCACCAATCAAAGAAAACACATGGTGGGACTCGTGGTTCTAGCCGCATATGTAGCAGAGGATGGCCTAGTTGGTCATCAATGGGAGGAGAGGCCCTTGGTCCTGTGAAGGTTCTATGCCCCAGTATAGGGGAATGCCAGGGTCAGGAATGGGAGTGGATGGGTTGGGGAGCAGGGGGAGGAGGGAGGGTATAGGGGATTTTCAGAGGAGTACTGTCTGGGTAGAGGAGACCCCTGTTCTGTCCCTGGGGAAGAGATGGCAGGGAACACACATTACAAGCTTTACAGTGATTAATGGTCACCCATCCATCCACTCATAAGTCTATCCTTAGTATGTAATCCAGTCCATGGCGAGCACAAAGGTCATGCTTTGTAGAGAGGAAACTCAAGACACTGCCCTACCCCTTAACCTGGGTGTGTGCACCAGGGGATAAACACCAAAGCTGGAGCTCTGAGAACTGGGAGCATCGCAGATACGTCTGAACAGAGGCCTAAACCTTGCCTTGTGAGTCAAGCTCGGTGCATCTGTGTGACTCAGTGGCCTTACTCCTCAACTCTGCTGGTTAAGAAGGAATTCAAGTTCTAGGACAAGGAGAGGCCCTGGGGAGCTGACTGCCAGGGTAATCTCAATTATATATTGAGTTGTCATTTCTTTAAAAACAATACTGAGTATGGTCATGCACACCTATAATCCTAATACTCACGAGGCCAAGGAATGAGGATATCAAGTTTGGAGCAAGTAGAGGGAGGCTACATTGAAAGACTGTCTCNTTAGGTGAAGTGACTTGTTGAGCAAGCCTGACCATCTGAGTTGGAGCCCCTGGTACTCCAGAGCCTATGCGATGGAATAATCCCTGTGAACTGTCAAAAGTACCCAAAGTCTTACAAGTTAGGACATTGGGATGAATTTGTTGGGGACGTTTTGATGAATTGGCCTTGGACAAGTTGCTTTGTTTGTTTGTGTAAGACAGGGTTTCTCTGTGTGTAGCCTTGGCTGCCCTGGAACTCACTCTCTAGACCAGGGTGGGATCGAATTCAAGATATCTGCCTGCCTCTGCCTCCTGAGCGCTGGAATTAAAGGCCTATACCACCACTGCCCAGCTGCCAGTTGCTTTTTAATAAGCCAGTCTGCCTGTAGCAAGGGCTATACATATGGAAGGCATGCTTTGGGAGGGTAGTAGGTCCTCATTATTCCCTGTAATGGTAGATCTTAACGATCTACAGTAGGGCCGAACACAGGGACCAGAGAAATTTCTTACTCCTCCTTCCACCTGTATGACGTAATTCCTGCTCTCTCCACCTCCTAAAGTCACTGTGAGGATGGATGGACATGGGGTGTGCCACATAATCTAAATATCATTAAGGTATTATTATTGTTCACTGGACTAGACTTTGGATACTTATTTTTTTTTTTAAGATTTATTTATTTATTATATGTAAGTACACTGTAGTTGTCCTCAGATACTCCAGAAGAGGGCACCAGATCTCGTTATGGATGGTTATGAGCCACCATGTGGTTGCTGGGATTTGAACTCAGGACCTTTGGAAGAGCAGACGGGTGCTCTTACCTGCTGAGCCATCTCACCAGCCCTGGATACTTATTTTTAATTTGTGTGTAAGTATTCTTCATACACACACCACACACACACACACACACACACACACACACACACACACATATATATTTGCATCATACATGTGCTGTGTTGCAGAGGCCAGACAAGGGCATCTGATCTCCTGGAACTACAGTAACAGATAGTCGTGAGCCACCAGAGAGATAGCTCAGTGGCCTAGACTTTGTAGCCACTGCTTTCACCACAATTCATAGCTCAGCAGTTCCTATGCGGGCTCCTTCCATAGCTCTGTTTCATAGAATGAAATACAGTTTAAGTGTTTAAATGGAGCAGGGACCAGTGGCACAGGTCTATACTCGAGATACTCAGGAGGCTGAGCCAAGGTGATCCCAAACTCAAGACTTGCCTGGAAGACAGAGTGAGTTTGAAGCCAGCCAAGGTAAATTGGTGAGAGCCTTTCTCAAAATAAAAAGTAAAAAGAGGGGCTGTAGCTGTAGCTCAGTGGTAGAGCAGTTACCTCACATGCATGAGGCCCTAGGTTCATTTCCTAGTTTAGCGGGGGAGGGGGGGAGAGGTAAAATGGCCTCAGAAATTGTGGCAGGAGCTGAGGAGATGGCTATCTGTAAAGTACTTGCCTCGCAAGTGTGAAGACACAACTTTGATCCCCAGATCCACCTGAAAAAGCTAGACATGGTGGTGAGTGCTTGTGACCCTAGTGCTGAAGGCACAGAGACAGGCCAACCCCAGGGACTCTCTGGACTCAGTTAGTAAGCTCCAAGGCAGCCAGACACTGTTTCAAAAAACAAGGTGGGTGTGGCTGGGGAGAGGGAAAGCTGCAGAAGAAATGGTTTAGCAGTCAAGAACACTTGCTACCCATTCAGGCCTGGAGTTTGCTTCCCTGCAGCCCTATAACTACCTCCTATAACCCCAATTACAGGGGACCTAGTACCCTCTCTGGCCTTCCCTCATGGCACCTTCCCCCTCCCACAAAAAATAAAATAATAAAATAAATATGAAAAAAAGATGGACGGCACCTGAGGAATGACGCCCAAGGTTGTCCTCTAGCTTCTACCATGTATGAGCACGCAGAGGAAATCATGGTGCCATCAGCTCTCAGGGCTGGGTTCTGCCATCACCCCATCCCTGGGAGCATGTCTTGTCTCTTAGGTATGTGTATAGGAAAGAGTGACCCAGATTGTCTGGCCTTCTCGGGTTGTCCCCATGTTGGTCTCACCTGGGTCACCACTCCCCAGGGCCCTTATCTCATGCCCCTGGAGTGAGGAAGATGTGGTTTGGCAGGGGGAGTAAAGCTTCAAGGAGGAGATGGCCTTGCTTTCTATCAGTCTTGTTCTTTCCAGAACTTAGGCAGGTTCCACCATTTCTGTCCACTCACACCTTCACCAGCAAGGAGCTGAGAGCTTCCGACAGGCAGGTGGAGCATCCACTCCCAAGAGGTGTTTCTGGAGCAGCAGGACCCACACCGACTACTCTCCTTCATTTCATCAGACTCCAGCTTCCAGCCAATGACAAATTCATTGCAAATGAGGATGCAATGGTTGCTAATAGGGATGAGAGTGGGACAGTGTTAGTGATTCCCACCGTCTCCTCCTGCCTTGGTAACTCCCCTCCCCAGAGATGCCTTTGCTTCTGCTGCCTCTGTGCTTTGAGTCGATAGTCCTTACTGATGCTGGTCACATCCTAGTTTTCCAGCTTCCTTCCTCCTCTCCTGGTGGGGAGACTGCACCTTTTTATGTGCTAGGAAGCCAAAGATCATTCCTAGCTCTCCCTTTGGGCCCCTGACAGGGAGCTGGGTGTGCATAAGGTGACTCAGAGTAGACACCATGGACTCAGAGGACACTACGCTTGGGAGGCCACTTCTCAGAACTGGTGGAAGATATCAGGGTTGAGACAGAACTTAAAAATGCCTCTGGAAACCTTCGTGTTTTCAAATTACCATTGTTCCAAATTACAACGGTGCTGAGCACAATAGTACACAGCTTTAATCCAGAAGCAGGCTGAACTCTCTGAGTCCCAGGCCAGCCTGGTCTACATAGTGAGACCCAGAACAGCCAGGGCTACATACAGAGACCCTGTCTCAAAAACCCAACACTCAAAAGAATTACAATTAGGCAATACATTGTCTGTCTGTCTATCTGTCTGTCTGTGTCTGTCTACTTACTTATTTTCTTTCTTTGAGACAGGTTTCACTGTGTATCCCTGGCTGTCCTGGAACTCATTCTGTAGATCAGGCTGGTCTCAAACTCAGAGATATGCTTACCTTTGCCTCTTGAATGGATTAAGGGTGTGTGCCACTGTCTTAGTCAGGGTTTCTATTCCTGCACAAACATCATGACCAAGAAACAAGTTGGGGAGGAAAGGGTTTATTCAGCTTACATTTCCACATTGCTGATCATCACTGAAAGAAGTCAGAACTGGAACTCAAGCAGGTCAGGGAGCAGGAGCTGATGCAGAGGCCATGGAGGGATGTTCTTTACTGGCTTGTTTCCACTGGCTTGCTCAGCCTGCTCTCTTATAGAACCCAAGACTACCAGCCCAGAGATGGCACCACCCACTAGGGGACCTCCCGCCTTGATCACTAATTGAAAAAATGCCTTACAGCATTTCTTGGAGGCATTTCCCCCAACTGAAGCTCCTTTCTCTGTGATAACTACAGCTGTGTCAAGTTGACACAAAACTAGCCAGTACAGCCACTGTGCTAGGCCTCATTTTGTTTTCTTGAGACAAGGTTTTTTGTTTTGTTTTGTTTTTTTTTTTTTTTTTGTAGTCCTGGCTGGTAGACCAGGCTGGCCTCAAATCTAGCAACCCACCCGCCTTTGCCTCCCAAGTGCATGGATTATGTGCTAGGCACATAAGTTCTAACTCACCTGATTTTGAAGCAAGATAGAAATCCAGGGGAAATTATGGGGCTATAGGAAGGGAAAGGAACACCACTCCAGTCTGTTTCACTCAACATCTGAGAAGCAGAAATCCCAGCACAGCTGTGAAAGTTGTGACCACAAAGATGCATCTCTTTCATATACAGATTTTCTATTTTATAATAGCAGTAAACTAAGTTTGAGGCCTTAGCTAGAGCCCTTCTCTTTCCCTGGACATATTCTGATGTTTACAGTGAAGACATCCTGCCCTCCTGTATCTGAGATCTAGAATGTTACCTTACCCATTGGAACCTTGTCTGTGCCCCTCAGGACCACCCTGTGGGTTCATTTGGTTTTCTTAGCAACCCTTTCAAAAGAAAACATTTAGAACCAACCTAAACACTATACATGGCTACTGTAAAGACAGCAGGCTGTGTCTCTTAGATAAGCCACCTTGTGCTCTCTGCTGTGTCTTCTCTAGCTTTTCTCATTTTCTCTTAACACCTGTGTTTTAAAACATATTAAAAAACAACAAAAAACAAAAAACAAAAACAAAAACAAAAACAAAAACCTCCTTCCAGGCAGCGGTGGCACAATTAGTACCTTTAATCCTAGCACTAGGAAGACAGAAGCAGACAGATCTCTGAGTTTAAGGCCAGCATGGACTACAGAGGCCAGAACAGCCAGAGCTTCACAGAGAAAAACCTGTTTCAACACACACACACACACACACACACACACACACACACACACACACACACGTACCCCTCTTTTAATAAACCCGAACTGTCCTTTATACTGGCTTGTTCTGAAATTCTTTTCTGCTGTGAAGCTAGGACTCTTGGGTTTGCCAGAGTACTGTTCTCTGAGAGGAACCCCTGGGGTTGCTGCTGGTGACAGACTGCCAGGGAGAGGGAGGGGAGGCTACACATTACAGAAGCCTGAGGCCAAGTGAGTGGGGTTTCCAGAAGAAGTGAAACTTCAACTTCCTCGCCAGCAGGGACACGCAGACCAGATAGGCAGAGCAGTAGTCATTTTTGCCCTGCACTTCACAAACTCCAGTTCTCCAGCCTCTGAGAGACCCATCTGCTCCCTCTTCTCTCTAAGGTAGTTAGGAGTCATCCCAACGATACCCAGGAATTGATGGAAGGGCATGGGGGTGAGGGGAGTTGTAGAATAAAGGAAAGGAGAAAAGAAACAGACAGAAAAAACTTCCCGGCAGAACTGTGGCCTTTGCTGTCTTGCTGTTCTGTTAGTATTGAGCAATAGCCCTGAATCAGGGCCAAGGTCGGTGCTCAACAGCGCCTCCAAACGAAGGCACTGCAGGAAGAAGACAGTGCAGAAAAAGATGTTTTCCAGGCCCCTAAAAGGGCCTCTTCCCTCTCTCCCCCCCCACCCCCCAAATTCTTCCCGCCCACAGGACCCAGCTCTTTCTGTCTCATGATGGGTGTAGAGGAAATGGGACGGCTGCCTGCCAGCACTCCTCCCAGCCAGCTGGCTGCCCACTGTGGGTCTCAGTGTAGGGAAAGATCCCAGGGCAATGGTTCAGACACCAAATGGCAGCCCTGGGGCAGAGGGTTTTGCTCTTGCCTAAACCATACAGCGGTGTGGAGAGATTTTGTTTTAGGACGGCTTATTGGGAGTTGATAAAAGGTCCCTGACAAGAAGATAAGGGGCTGCCAGCCCCCTTGGGGATCGTAACTGCCAGATAATTTTCAAGAGTCAGCTTTTAGGGGTGGGGAGCTGGCTGAGTCAGTATGTACTTGCCATGCTAGCATGAGGAGTTGAGTTAGATTAATATCTCACATAAAAAGCTGGGTGTGGTGGCCCACGTCACCCTAGAGACAGGAGGGTCCCTAGGACTTTCTGGGCAGCCAGCCTAGTTAGTTGGTATGATCCGGGTTCAGCAAGAGACCCAGTCTCAAAAATAAAATAAGTAAGGTGGAGGGCTGGGCATAATGACACCTATTTTAAATTTTAATTCTAGCATTTGAGTGACAGAGGTGAGCAGCTCTCCGTGAGTTCCAGGCCAGCCTGGCGTATCTAGAGAGTCCCAGGCCAATCATGCACATACTAACATGCAAACACACTTACCCACCCCACAGACACACATACCCCAGTCAATTTACATTTAATGTCTATCTGACTTGGACGGTTGGTTGAATGAGCAGCCATTTGCGCTATGGGCATAACTACTTTCTTCAAAGAGGAGGTCTAGGCAGAAGGATTGTATTTGAGGCCAGAGTGGGTTGCATAAGTGGTTCAAGGCCAGCCTAAACTACCTAGTGAGATCTTACCTCAAAGCAAACAAAAACAAAGAACCCTCAACAATGAAAACTCAATTGAAAAATGAGCATAGGGCTTGAACACAGACCTCTCAAGACTCTAGAGTCTGGAGAACACACATAAACTATCCGCTCTATTTTTTACCTTTCTTGTTGCTATGGCAAAAGCAACCCGAGAAAAGCACAGTTACTCAGCTTGTGGTTTAAGAGGACATAGACTGTCATGAGAGGAAAGCGTAATGGAGTTCACATGCAGCTGGAACCCCACACCTCTTGGGCCACGCAAACAGTAAGAAATGTTGACACTTGATGCTTCATCTCCGCTCCTGTTCAGACTGGGCCCCTCATCTAAGGACATCACTATGACACCTTCCACCTCTTCACACTGTCCTCACCCACATGACTCCTGTCCCCACTGATGCCAGCCTCCAGGGACTGCTAGTGAGAAGCGTTTTGTTGAGTCCTGATTCCTAGTGAGAGAAAACAGGAAACTGCTGTTGCAACCCACCAGATTACACATTAGAGTACTGGACCACCTCTCAAAGGGTATCAGGAAGTTACAGAGTAAACACTGTCTGGGGAAAACAAATGTCTATTCATCCCAAATAGGACTCCAACAAAGACCAAAGAAACTATTCCACCAGTCCTGGTTAATTTTTGTCCCCTTGGCACAGCTAGAATCATCTGGATAGAGGGAACTTCAGTTGATAAAATGGCTCTATCCCACTGGCCTGAAGGCAAGCCTGTGGGGCATTCTCTTGATTTATGATTGATGTGAGAGAACCCGACCCACTGTGGTTGGTATCATTCCTGGACAGGTGGTCCTTGGTTCTATAAAAAAGCAGGCTGAGCAAACCATTGGGAGCTAGCCAGTAGTAGTGTTTCTCCATTGTCTTTGTTTCAGTTCCTACTTCCAGGTTCCTGCCTTGAGTTCAGGCTCTGACTTCCTTTTCAATGAAGTGGGAGTCAAATAAAGTCTGTCCTCCCCAAGTTTCTTTTGGTCATGGAGTTTCTTTGCAACAGTAATAGTTTAAGACACTACTCAAGCCTAGCTTTGTGAGTCAGTGAGTTTAGTAAAGGTTACTTGCAGGAGTATGAGTGAGGGGTTACTTTACAGGGGCATGGGCAGCTTATAAGTGGCTAAATCATTAAATAAAATGTCTTGCACCACCAGTAACTGCTAATATATTCTCAGGGAGGGATGGGGTATTGTAAAGCAGTACCGTTGACTATCTATACATCCTTGAGGTGCTTGGCCTTAGGAGCTCCTCTGTCGTTCATGATGGAAAGTTAATGGGCCCAATCTTGTTTAGGCATCCTATATGTAGCCTACCTGCAGAGAATTCAAGAGAGCAGTGGCCATATCCTTTCCTGAGCATAGTATTTCAAAGCAGTTGTCACTCACACAGAAATGTAGAAGGTAAGAGGTCTTGTACACAGGGAAGAATTAGAGAAGCCAGGAAACTGAAACATGCGTGCGTGTCTCTTCAAAGAAAGGAGGTGTTTGCCTGTTTTCTCCCAGAATGCTGACTGGGAAAGGACGTAGTTTACAACCTGGTG
>NC_034590.1:121827502-121828540 GCF_900095145.1 Mus pahari | reverse complement strand
AAAAAAAAAAAAACAAAACAAAAAAAGAATGAGTTTTAATGTATACACACCTTAAGCTTTGTTGAACAGACGGGACTGAATTAATTGTCATCAGGGAACTTTTTTTTTCCCCAAAATTGTTTGTTTTTTTCTTTTCCTGATATTTTGAGACAGGGTTTCTCTGTGTAGCCATGGCTGTCTTAGAACTCTCTCTATAAACCAGGCTGGTCTTGAACTCATGAAGATCTCCCTGCCTCAGCCTCCCAAGTGCTGGGATTAAAGGCATGTAACATTACTGCCTGGCTTGTGATGTACTTAAATATGGCTAAAATAAACTGCCTGGTGTGAGACTACAGAAGTTTGGCCCAGCATCAGCAAACTAAGTTATGTTGAACCTAGTTTCATTCTTACCTCATCCGGATCATATTTCCCTGTTATGCTTGTAGGGAGCCCCACACAGGTACAAGAACTAAATTCCTTCTGTAACCAAATACAGATTGAAAATTAGCTGTACAGACCAATTTCTGCCCCTTTTGTCGGAGACTCATGAGTATGGTTCCTGATTTAGTTGCTCAAAACTAGAGTCTTTCAGCTGATTAGTTGTGGTAAGTGCTTTTCATTGAATGACCCAAAGTCTGTCTTCTACAAAGCCTGGGTGGCCAGGCAGTTTCTAATTATTTCTAGGAATGTTTCAGAATTTACAACCTTGAGTTCTTAGGGGGAGAAGAAAGTCTTTCTATATTGATAAGGTGTGTCACTTTCTCTGGGAGACATGAACAAACCTTTATTCACCCCAGATGGGGCAGAGATGACAGTACTGATTCCACCATGACCAGCTTGGCAAACCCATGTGTTTATTGGGCTTACTTAATAGAGCTTGAGTAAAAATTTATAGGAGTGCCAGGCGTGGTGGCACATGCCTTTAATCCCAGCACCCGGGAGGCAGAGGCAGGCGGATTTCTGAGTTCGAGACCAGCCTGGTCTACAAAGTGAGTTCCAGGACAGCCAGGGCTATACAGGGAAACTCTGTCTCAAAAAAACCAAAAAAAAAAAAAAAAA
>NC_034590.1:121824373-121826475 GCF_900095145.1 Mus pahari | reverse complement strand
TTTAATCCCAGCACTCAGGAAGCAGAAGCAGGTGGATCTTTGAGTTCAAGGCTAGCCTAATCTACAGAATGAATTAAAAAACAGCCAGGGCTACACTGAGAAACTCTGTCTTGAAAAAAAAAAAAAATCAAAGTTGGGACCATTGAGGAATGGGTAAATTAAAATAATAAGGAAAACCAGGCCTAAGAACTTAACAAACTTACCAGAGGGCGGAAAGGGCACAGAACCCTCACCTGGACCCCATCAAGAGAAGGACGCTTAACACAGATGGCAATTGCCCCTCTTACCTGTCACCTGCTGTCCCACAGCAGAGAACTCTCAGCGGTCCCAAGGACTTCGCTCTCAGCTGTCCCAGGGACTTTGCTCAGCTTGCTTCCAACTATATTTAAATTACCCCGTCTCTTCTCCGGTTCATCCATCAGGATCTGCTATCCATTTTGTCTACCAGTTTATCTACTTCAACCTAGTCAGGTCCTTTGCCACTATGATAGCCATCCATGGCCCCATACTTTGACTCAGCAGCTCAACTCCACATTGAGGGCTGCCTGAGCTCTGACCCTGTGGTTTGACTCTGCAGAGATGTCTTCCTCAGCAGGTTAGTTAGTTGATCACCACACCCTACTCCTTTCCTTCCCATAACTACTGGCACAGAGATTCTGCATCTTCATCTATCTCCCACATCTGTCTATAAAGAGGTCACCAAACTCTGCTGGAGCCACTTTAACCATTTAGGCATCAGCAAGCTTTTCTCTCTCTCTCTCTCTCTCTCTCTCTCTCTCTCTCTCTCTCTGAGTGTGTTGAACAGACATTTGCCTTGGTCAGCTGTAATGGAATTCAGGATTACTTGGTTAAACTGATGCCAATGAAACTGAAGTACCTTGTAAATTTGTTAGGCAATAAATTCTAACATCATGGAAAGACATGACCATGTTCATTTATATTTCTGACATAGTATGCTCACTACATGGTGAAGAGTGATTTTCTTTGGGTGTGGTGTGATCATTGGTTGCCAGAGAGCATCCTATAGTCGTGTCACCAGATCTGAGGCCCTTCTACCTACTACATTCTACTGGAAACAAACCAGGAAAGAATGACTGGTAGAGACGTTATTCAAGTCCGGGCTTTGAGGGTCGAAGGACTCTTTCACAGGAGTCACCTAAGACCATTGGAAAACACAGATATTTATATTGAAATTCATAACAGTAGCAAAAATAGTTATGAAGTAGCCATGAGAGTAGTTTTATGATTGAGGTTCATCACAACATTAGGAATTGTATTAAAGGGTTGTACCATTAGGAAGGTTGAGAAACACTGGCCTAGACTGTCCTTCTACCTCAGCTTCTTAAGTGCTGGCATTACAGAATGTGCCACCATGCCCATCTCCAGTCAAATTTTATCACCTAGAGCTGGAAGTACAGGTGGAGGGAGGAGGGGTGTACCATTGCCTCGAGGTTGAGCTGGTCTGAGAGTGGGATTTTTGGCAATCTTGCCTTGGAGTACAGCCTAAACTGGCTCTCAGCACAACAAAGCCAGAGCATTTCCCACAGTCCTTGGGCCCCAAGCATGTGATGGGTCAAAGTTACCTTTGGCCTGATGATCAGAGACTACCCTGATACTATAGCTGGCAAGGGTGAGAGATGACACTTGTCGTGGCTGGTGAGTTAAATCATGGGATAGTTCTGTCACTGGTGATCTGTCATATCTCTCTTCTTTAACTTACTCCCTGAAGACAAATGGTTGAAACCCTCATCCATGTTGTATAGTCTACTGCCCCAGGCCATAGTCTCTGAACATCTCAAAACACTACTGGCAGGTGAGATGCCCAGAGTGAGCAACATATGGTCTTGCTCACACCTGACAGTCAACAGGTGCCCAACTTAGCAGGTGAATACTCTGGTGACCCAGAGTCACATGGCTCCCTGGGGGGTGGTTTAATGGATGAGCAAGAGGTGTGGGGTAAAAGATGAGGCTGAGCTGAAGATCTTATGTATCCTAGGCTGGTCTTGAACTCACGATATACCGAAGGATGAATTTGAACTCCTGATCTTCCTGCCTTCACGTCTCAAATGTTGGGATTACAGGCATATGCCATCTCACTTGGT
>NC_034590.1:121813244-121824288 GCF_900095145.1 Mus pahari | reverse complement strand
CTGTAGCTGACTTCAGACACTCCAGAAGAGGGCATCAGATCTTGTTACGGATGGTTGTGAGCCACCATGTGGTTGCTGGGATTTGAACTCAGGACCTTTTGGAAGAGCAGTCGGTGCTCTTACCCGCTGAGCCATCTCACCAGCCCCAAACATCAAGTTTCTAAGCAAGCACTCTACCAACTGAGCTAACTTCTCAGCTCAAGCCACAGAAGATCCTGCCCTTTGTGACACAGTCAGGAGTGGATCCAATTTCTTTGTTGTTACTGCTTTTGAAACTGGGTACCATGTAGCTCAGCTGGGCTTTGAACCTGTGATCCTCCTGCTTCTACCCCCAAGTGCCAGTACTACAGGCATGCACCACTATGCCTGATGAGGGTGGAAGATCTTAAGAACATAGATAGATATGCTGCCAGCACCTCTACCCGCTTGACTTGCTTCCTGCCGTAGATATGGCTGGAGCTACAGGGGAGGTCCGAGAAAGCTGAGAATTCTGGCCTCTGCAGAGACATGATTCAAATGTTCTCTCTGGCTCCCCGGGAGGCTGAGCTGCTGGGAAATTCCCTGGGAGGTTAGTATACACTTTCCTGCCAACTTTCCTGGAACCTTCTGTACAGCGAGCCAAGAAAGGATGCCTGTAGGGCTCTAGAACTACAAATCTTCTCTTCTCTTACCCACGGAGTAGCCGGAAAGACTTTACCCTGGCCGAATGCCTTCAATAACAATAATACCAAGTAGGAGTTGGTTTGTCATTTAATGAATCCTTTGGATGTACTGGGCAATCTTTAGTCATTTAGTGAATCCTTTGGATGTACTGGGCAATCTTTACACATAATATCTTATCTAGTCTTTGATGAGTTAAAAAACAAAACAAAACAATCGCCCTAGGACAACAGTTCTCAACCTATGAGTCATGACTCCCATAGCAGTTGCATATCAGATATCCTGCATGTCAGATATTTACATTACAACTCATAACAGTAGCAAAATTACAGTTAGAAAGTAGCAACAAGAACAGGTTTATGGTTGATGGGTCACCATAATGTGAGGAACTATATTAAAGGGTTGCAGCACTAGGAAGACTGAACCACTGGCCTAGAGGGTCACACCAGCCAAGATGTGCCATGGCCAGAAATCCCACTCGGGTTAGTTTACCATCTCCCCTTACTTCAGGTTGTCTGTTTCCATAATGTAGAGGGGAAAATCTATAGCACGGGGCACTAAAAGATCTGGTCCCCACCAGCCAGTGCATGCATATCACACCACCCTCTGCCAGGAAAGTCTTTGGCACCCTCATTCAGTCCTTCCATTCTTCC
This sequence comes from Mus pahari, assembly GCF_900095145.1. Classification (NCBI taxonomy): domain Eukaryota; kingdom Metazoa; phylum Chordata; class Mammalia; order Rodentia; family Muridae; genus Mus; species Mus pahari. The sequence goes on along the minus strand of NC_034590.1, from coordinate 121,822,975 downwards.
TGATTGAATCCTATCCGTGACCCAAGACTCCATCCCTCCCGTGGGCCTAGACCTTCAGTTAAGTTCCAGAGCCAGGGTTTAGGTGAAAAATATCTCATGGTGGGAGCCATCATTGCCACTCAACCGGGCCGATTCAGCATTGTTTCCTCTAGCCTCACAACTGATTGCCCTGTTCTGCTGAGCATCAGGGAATGGAGTTGCCTGGCATTTGGAAACTGTAATGCTTGTTATCTCGAATTTCCATGGAAACATGTCTGGGATTTATGAGGGTATTTCCAGAAAGGATTCACTGAAAAGTCTCACCCTTATTGTGGGTGGTACCATCCCACAAGCTGGAGTTTTAATTTTTTAAAAAAGATTTATTTTATGTGTATGCGTGCTTTGCTTGTGTGTTTATCTATCTGTTTGTGGGGTGTGTGTGTGTGTGTGTGTGTGTGTGTGTGTGTGTGTGTGTGTGCACCTGGTGCCTATGGAGACCAGTAGACAGTGTCTGCTCCTCTGGGACTGAAATAACATAGTTGTGAGCCATCACATGCATGCTAGGAACCTAACCTAGGTATTCTGTAAGAACAACAAATGCTCTTAATTGCTGGACTGCCTCTCCAGCTTCCAAGGTAGAGTTTTAGAGGACTAAACACAAGCAGTCACAACATCGGTACTCTCTGCTTTCTGACAGTGGATCCAATATGACTAGCAGCCTCCTGCTCCTGCCTCCATGGCTTTTCTACCATGGTGACCTGTACTTGCAAACTAGTACCTAGAAGAATCCCTTCCCTAAGACGCATCTTGTCAGGTATTTGGTCATATCAATGAGAAAAATAACAATATAGGAACCATGCTGTGTATTAGAGTTATTCTCAGCACACGATAATGTGCTCTCTCATGTCCCTAGCCCAGAGCTTACCCTAGTTCTGGGGCTGACACCTTTTGATTGAGAGAATGGCCATAGTAGGAGGGTTGGTTCAGGAAGCTTCTTGGAGGTGACCACCATGGGCTCACATCATGTGTAAATGTCACTTGTTGGAGCCCTTTAAGCCCTGGAGGTAGCAAAAAGGCACCGAATATATAAAGCCATGCAGGGGAATGGTAATTTCAAAAGACACTTGAGGGGGGTTGGGGAGAGGATCAGTGAGTAAGACTATGTGCTATATAAGCATGCGGACCTGAATGTGAGTCCCCACCATCCCATGTAAAGAGCTGGATGTGGTCACATGCACACCTGTAGGCTAAGCACTGTGGGGCTGGGAACAGGGACAGAGACAGGATAATTTCTCTCTCTCTCTCTCTCTCTCTCTCTCTCTCTCTCTAAAAGATTTATTTATTTATTTATTTATTTCATGTAAGTGGGTACACTGTTGCTGTCTTCAGACACACCAGAGGAGGGCATTACAGATGGTTGTGAGCCACCATGTGGTTGCTGGGAACTGAACTCAGGACCTCTGAAAGAGCAGTCAGTGCTCCTAACCTCTGAGCCATCTCTCCAGCCTGACAGGAGGATTTCTGAGCCTTGCCAGCTACCAGCCTAGCTCCAAATTCAGTGAGAGACCCCATCTCACGGGAATAAAGCAGACAGTGATAGAACAGGACACATGATATCTTCTGTGGTCTCTGGTATCTGCATACACATATGAATATAATATAGGGCAGTGGGGGAGACAGACAGCCATCTGAATTCTCTTGTGTAGGGGAAAATAGAGGACATACAGAGCAGGGAGCTTCAACTAAAGCTACCATATTTACTTTTAATAATTTTACCATGCTGAGGACAAAATCCAGAGCCTTGCATATGCTAGGCAAGTGATCTACCTCTGTGCGACATCCTAAGCCTTAATATTCCATCACTGAATAAAGTGGGGCAACGTTCAGATTGGATCCAGCTTGTACTGAGTCACAGACGTGGTAAAATACAATGACATCATTTTCTAATTTTCTGTAAGATTGGTATTTCATAAATAATTAGAGTTGGCCATATGTGTCTCCTGCTGGGTACTGTGGTGGGCCAAATAATGGCTCCCAAAGATGCCGAGGTCCTTATCCCTGAATGCATGCAAATGTTACCTTACACGGCAGATAGGATCTTACCCATGTGACTGAGGATTTTGCAAGGGAGAGGTTACTGTGGGCAGTCCGAGAGTAATCACAAAGGCCACTATCAGAAAGTGACAAGAGGGTCTGGGACAAAAGACATGAACATGAAAGTGGGAACTAGAGTGGTTCCCCACTCAGCGAACCTCGGCTGTGTTTAGAAGGCAAAAAGGCAAAGAATAGAGTCTGTCTGCAGCTCCCAGAGAGACTCGGCCATGCTGATATCACGTTACTGGTCCTTGGAGGATTCATTTTAGACCTCTAGAACCATGTGGTTACATATTGTGCTGTTTTTTTTTTTTTTTAATTCTATGTGTATGGTTGCTTTACATATGTGTATATTTGTGTGTCACATACATGTCTAGTATCCACAGAGGCCAGAAGAGGATATCAGATCTCCTGGAGTTACAGACTGCTGTGCAAATGCTCAGAACCATGTAAGTTCTGAGAATTGAACCCAGGTCCTCAGGAAGAACAGCCAATGGTCTTAACCACGGAGCTATCTCTCAGTTCCTTACTGGTGCTATTTTAAAACACTGTCCGTGAGACTGGAGTGATAGTTCTATGTGTTCTTTCAGAGGACCAGAAATCAGTTCTCAGAATCCATATGGTGTCTCACAACCATCCATAGGCACATAAGTGGTGCATATACATACATACAGGCAAAACTCCCATACATATAGAATAAAAGAAAATAAATAATTCAAAACAAAAATCCCTTTAAAGACACTTTGTGGTAAGTTGCTCTAGCAGCCACCAGGAATAAACATTGAGTATGGGCACCATGAGTATTGGAAACTCACGGTGACATGTTTCACTAACAAGAGACCAAGAAGAATTACTCTGCCAGGTCAGTGGTTCTCAACCTTCCTGATTCTGCAGCCCTTTGATACAGTTGCCAGTGTTGTGGTACCCCCCCCCCAGCCATAAAATTGCTTTGTTTGCTACTTCATAACTGTAATTTTTTGTTATGAATTGTAACATGTTTTCAGATGGTCTTAGACAACCCCTGAAGGGGTCATTCCACTGGCTACAGGGTTGTAACCCACAGGGTGAGAAGTACCATGCTAAACAGTGATGGCCAAGCTGGCTTTTCAGAGTGCATCCCCACTATTTCCATTCCCATGCTGTGACCCTGTGCTCAACTCTCTGTAACTCTGAGTGTGTGTGAGGGGGGGGGGAAGTGGTTGTAGAAGGAAAATGGAACTGCAAAAGGCTTGTGAGGCTATAAACCCCAGCTGCACAGTCTGTATGGACACCCGACAATGGCCTCAAGCACCCATTCCTCCAGGATTCCTGAGGCCAAGATCCAAGGTAGTCCTGACAGGGGTTCAACTGCTCAAGCTCATTGTGGGTCTGGGGTATCAAACTCAGGTTGCCAGGCTGGGAAGCCAGTGTCTTCCTCCATCCACTGAGCCTGGTAGCTGCCTCCAAATTTTTCTCAGATCAAAAATGAGGAAGCTGCTGAGAACAAAAGGTTTCCAGTTCTGAGTAGAGACGGGAGTGTGTGTGTGTGTGTGTGTGTGTGTGTGTGTGCAGGGGGCGTGGAGTGGCTGCAGGCAGCGGCTGTTGTTTGTGTTGGCAATGACCTATGTCTTAAATTAAATCTACGTCAGACCCAAATGCGTTTTTGCCATCATGTCTGTGTTCTTGTAATGTTTTCGCACTTTGCTGCTCTGACCAAATCAGCAACAGAAGACAGACCTCAGTGCGTCTCAGTTATTCCAGAATGTTTGTCAATGGCAGGTTCCCTGAACAAGGAAAGGTGGAAACATTTCTCAGTGTTGGGTGGCCTTGTAACTAAGGGCTCTCAAAGGCACAGTAGCAAGAGGGTGTGAGGGCTGATTAGAGGTCAGACAAGGGCGAGCTGATAGAAAGAGCTGAGTCAGGGCATTGAGGAATCGAAAGGGATACCCAGGCATTCACGCAGCCACTTTCCTCGAGAGGAGAAATTGATCAGAACGGGAGCAAGCAGGCTGCCATTTTGCTACTTATATTCAAATCCTATGAAAGGATAAGCAAGGGTCACTGTCACCTTCAGAGGAGACCATACTCCTTCCTGGGCAGTCAGTGGGTGGAAGATAAACTGAGGGACAGTTTCCTTGACACAGCTGCATAGGACAAGAGACCCAGGAGCAGTGAGTAAGGGCGTCCTGGAGGAAGGGGAACTTGGCAGAAGAACTGACATCGCTCACACTCAGCTCTCTTGAGAGTTCAGGATTAAAATTCAGGCAGAGAAAAGGGCAGGTAGTTGTGAGGCCATTTAAACACAAGAAAGAGAACGGTAGCCAGGAAAGAGAGAGAAGAGACCAAGACAAGAATAGAGAACTGTGAGCAATGGTTGTCCCAGTGAGCTTTAATTGCCAACTTGACCCAGCCTCAAGTCTCCCTAGAAGGGAGTTTCTGTTGTGGGATTTCCCCAAGTGGACTGGCCTGTGGGCTTGTTGTGTGGGTTTGTCTTTTGTTAACGATTCCAGGAGGTAAAAGGCTAAAGGTTAAAGCCTGTAACAGCCACTGTGAATGGCATGGTTCCCTGGGCAGATGGTGTTGGGTTTCAGACTCACAAGGGGGGCTAAGGTGCAGATTTAACATACCAAAGCAGAGTACACAATGAGTTTCTGACTTCCAGGTTCCCTTAGACCCCTAGTCCCCATCTGTTACAGGACATGGCTGGCACACTTCACCCTTTGCCCTGAACTTGGCAGCCCGAGGGCTGGGCTTCCCTTCCCCCAGGATCTCTTTCCTATAGAATCCAGACATTTTGGTCTCTTTTCTGTCTCCCTCTCTTCTTCTCTCTCCCTGTGCGGGCATGCTCTTCCTCTCTGTCCCTCCCCTCTGCCTCTCTCCCTGTAGCAACTTCCCTGACCTCATTCTTGGGACCAGTGAACCTACTTGAGAGCTGCCCCCCTCAATAAACCTGTCTTTATATGCTTTAATTTGGCTTGAATTGGCTCGTGTTGTTGGCGAAGAATAACTTATCAGGTGGTCCTGAACTGTGTAAGAAAGTTAGCTAAGCAACAACCTGTGAGCCAGCAGGAAGCATTCCTTCATGGTTTCTGCTTCAAGTTCACACCCTAATTTCCTCCCAGGAAAAACTGTAAGCCCCTGGAAATGTAAGCTGAAATAAACCCTTTCCTCTCCTAAGTTGTTTTTGCTCACCATGTTATCACAGCAACAGTGAGTAAACAAATGAGAACAGTGGTCAGTAACCAGATGGACGAACAGGACCAGAGAACAATGGGCCCAGGGAACAATGGACCCTAGAGGGGAGAACCATCCACCATTGTCCTTCGGACTTTGTGACACAAAGGGGGCTAAGAACATATGCCAAGCCCAGTGACAAGGTCCCTGCTGTCTGGCTGGGCTGAGAGGCAGTTGCCCAGAAAACAGAATGTGAAATTAGATTCTCAAATGGCATAGTTCACAGTCAGGCATGGAGGCTCACAATGGTAATCCCAGCACATGGGGACTGATGCAGGAGGTTTGCTTTAAATTGGAGGTTAGCTTGAGGTACACAGTGAGTTTCAGGCTAACACAGGCTGCTGAGAAAGATGCTGTCTCAGGAAACAAACAATACCAATAAGACACAGGGTTTGCTGCAGTGGAATCAGCCACAATCAGGCTCAGCTGTAGGTATTCTAGAGTCAGAAAGTTGTACCTTAATAAATGACAGATGCATTCAGTAGCTAGAGTGCCAGGCTCTGTGCTCATGTGACATCTTATCTTATTGCTTCCTAATGATAAGAATCTCAAACCTCAGTTTTATGGCCTGCAAGATGGGCTCAGTGAGAACACCCACCTATACTTAATATGGTGAATATTAAATGAGTATATACATTCTATGTGTTTAGACCAGTGTCCAGCACACAGAAACTGCTCACTCTATGTTAGTACAGGTAATTATGACATGTTCAAATGAATGAACACCATATTAGGACAGAAAATAAAATAAGAGCCTAAGTTGAGGGCAGAAAAGCTGTGTTGAAGTCAGCTGCACATACAAGCTGTGTAGTGAGTGGTCGGAAGGGATGGGTTACGGTTGGTCATTCCTCAAGTTCTGGGGCCATTCTAGCAAATGATTAAAGTTGAGCAGGAAATTCTAGGAGCCTTTAACTTAAGACAGTTGATCGGGAGCATGGGACACCTGGACTTGTGAAGGGCAGGCCATCTTGGGCTGAAGGAGTTACTTTTCTCATTCTGACAAATACTGGCCAGAAGCATCTTAAGAAGGAAAGGCTTGTTTTGGTTCATGGTTTCTGGAGGAGCTGTAGTCCCTCATAGCAGGGAGGGCGTGGTGGTGGGAGGGGCTTCATCCTAGGCTGGGACTCTGTCAGGATCACAGGAAGAAAGCAGAAAGTGGTGAACCCCACCACTACCACCACCACCACCACCACCACTTTTATATTTTGGGCGGATAAACCAAACAGCAGACCAGACCAAGGTGATTTCATGTGGGAGAGGTTTATTATGCAGGAATGGGGAGGGCGGCGAAGGGGAGTAGAAGGGCAGAGAAAAAGGAAGAGAGAGAGAGAGAAAGAAGAGGGAGAGAAAAAGGCGAAGAGAAGAGGGTGTAGAGAACAAGAAGATGGCTTCCTAGTTTATATGGAAAATGACGTCACACCAGTGGGGGTGGGAACTGAGCCAAGTGGGTTGTGGGATTGAGGGTCGTTGTCCTGGCAACGTAGGTCAAGGGTCACATGGTTAGGCTGGGCCACCGAGTGGCCCTTAGTAGGTGACTCACTCCTTCCAGTCAGACCCCACCTTTTGATGGCTCCAGAGCCTTCAAATAGTGCTGGGGATCAAGTGCTCAAAATACCGTTCCTATGGTAACACGGACCAAGCTGTGAAAGCTGACTCTAGCTCCAGGTATTAATCCAGTGTCAAAACTGGAGTAGAGGATGCCCAGCTAGCGTTGGGAAGTTGGTTGTTGTGGGGAAAGCCTGCGCATACACACGCACATGCACACGCACGCGCATGTGCACACACACATCAGGTAATAGATGTGAAATGACAGAACACACCTGATGGGAGTCATTCAGAAAAATATACAACTCATCCAACTGCTCTATATGACTGAAAGAAACAGTAAACTTTCTAATTTCTTCCCCTCCCCACCCCCTTTAAATTAATAGGCAGAAGCTAGGCATGGTGGCTCATACCCATAATCCTAACACTCGGGAGACGAACGCGGATTGCTGCAAATTCAAGTCCAGCCTGAGCTACATAGTAAGTTCTAGACCTGAGCAATGGATGATTCCTGTCTCAAAAACCAACGAAAGATTAACAGACATTGGTTGTCTTCGGAAGGTCTGAATTAGAGTTAGAGCTAATTGTATTTGGTTGAACGTCTCTTGTAAAGACCACAAAGGCAGGAGGAGTTATTTGTCTCTACAACTGCTTCTTCTCCGGCAGTGAAGAGTCAGTGGGCCCGCTCAAGGCCAGCTGGGCTGTTAGTGGGACTGCTTCTGCACGGCAGGAGGCTGCCGGAAGTGAGTCAGCATCTCTGGCGCTTGGCTTTCCAAACAGGACTGCAGACATTCCCACCTGAAGAAACCTATATGAGGCCCTGTTATTACATCAGGAGAGCTGAAGTCAGCAAGCACACTACTGTCAGCAGACACCCACAGGACATGACAGGGGTTGTTTGTCCCCTCCCAACAGTGATGAAGGGAGCAGAGTGGAAACCCCCGCCATCATGACTGGCAGAAAACAACCACCGCGGCACTGGCTTTTGCAACACAAACCACGTTTTTATCGTACAAGCAAGGCATTGTGTGGGCAAGAACCAAACCCGTTTCAGGTTCGTGGCTTTTGAGCACAGAAATCAGTGCAGTAATGTCTATGACTTCCCCCACTTGACGTCAGCCACTCTGTCGCGACTGTGGCCCTGCAAGTTGTCCTTCCTCAAGGGCGCTGACTATGTGTAACGTGGGAAGCTAGACTTTCTGTTCTCCCCCCTTCTTCCCTCTTCCTCCTCTTCCCCCTCTCCCCCCACCTCTCTGTCTGATGCCTCTGGCCTTCCTGTGCACTCAGGACTCATGTGCACACATCCCTAACCTCCACATACATACAATTTTTAACAAGTCTTTAAAAACTGTGTTTCAGTATAAGCTCAAGGACAAGAGTTTAGAAGAAGAAAAGGGTGAATATGGGCTTTTCAGGGAAGCTGTGTGGAGAGTCAAACAGACTCAGTGTGGATCTGGGCTGTCAGGAGAGTCACTTCTTTTCCCCCCTCCCTTCCCCTTCCCTCTCCTCCCTCCTCTCCCCTCCCCTCCTCTTCCTCCCTTTGGTCTAGTTTTGGTTTGTATGTGTGCACCTGTGTGTACATATGTGTTGAGGCCAGAGATCAACCTTAGACCAGCAAGTCCCAGGTATCCACATAGCTCTGCCTTTCCAGGGCTATGCTTTTAAAAACATGTCAGCATGCCTGGCTTGTGTGTGTGTGTGTGTGTGTGTGTGTGTGTGTGTGTGTGTGTGTGTGTGTGTGTGTGTGTGTGTGTGTGTGTGTGTGTGTGTGTGTGTAGCCTTGACTGTTTTAGAACTTGCTCTGTAGACCGAGCTGTCCCAGAACTCACAAAGATCTGCTTGCCTTTGCCTCCCAGTATATGCCACCTCTGCCTGGCAATGCCTGGCTTTTTAAAAATGTGGGTTCTGGGGATCAAACTGAGCCCCATGCCTGCCTACATAGTAGACACTTTGTTAGGTTTTCTCCCCAGCCACACCCTGCTTCTCCTGCTTCTCCTGCCTTGCTTACCAGGCCCTGTCCACATCTGCACTGTGCTAACTTCCTGAGCTGATGCTTGCCAGACAATGGAGTCTCTTATGGGAACCTCTTTGCTACCTAAATACAAAATAGTCGAGGCTTGGTCTATATTCTAGATCTCTCTGAGCTCTAGATCATAATTTTCAAGTTTTCTTCTGATTTATTATGCAGGCCCCATCCCCTTTCCTTTTATATATGTCCTGTTCCATCTGGAAGTCAAAGTTCTTGCCACCTAAGTAGGTTCCCTCGGCAAGCAATTTGAGGATCTCCCCCTCCTTCATCTGCAGGACATCAAGGGCTCTGGGCATCGTGAGAGTTTCCTTTTGTGTTATGATGGGGATCAAGAGCAACACTGCCTGGACCCCTTCCTGGACACCCACCAGGAGTCATCTAAGAGAGACTAAAGAATGCAAGTGTTTTCTGGAGATGGCCCACCATTTTTACATGCCCTGCAATGGGTCAGCTCTGAGAGGCAAGGCTCAAAGAGACTTCATCTCAGGACTGCTTCTTCTTGTTATATGCTTTTCCTGTCACCACCTGATTCCTGGGCAAAAGATGAACTTTCATGAATTAATGCTGTTTAGATGACTTAATGATTTTATAGATTTCCTGATTTGATTCAAATAATTTTAGGAAGAACGTTTTTGGGAGGTAGTTTTGGCTGTTTTGTTAAACAGATATAAGAAAATCAGAATCAAGAATAAAATGTGTTCACTCCTCATGGAATAGTACATAAAGGCTGAATAATAAGGAAAATAGTGAACTTCACAATGGCACTAAGAATGTCACGTGTTTTTTCCCCTTAGTCCCTCTCACCTTATTCTTTCTCTTTCCCTTCCCTTCCCTTCCCTTCCCTTCCCTTCCCTTCCCTTCCCTTCCCTTC
>NC_034590.1:121809074-121813015 GCF_900095145.1 Mus pahari | reverse complement strand
CTCCCCTCCCCTTCCCTCTTTTCTTCCTTCCTTTCGTTTGTTGGAGAGGTCTCTCTCTCTCTCTCATTAAGCCTGGTGCTCACTTATTGATCTAGACTGACGGGACAGACAGCCCAGGGTTCTGGGTCTACCTCTCCAGTGCTAGGATTATAGGCACACGCTTCTGAGCCTGGCTTTTAAGTGGGTGCTGGGGATCAAACTCTAGGCCTCCAGCAAGCATTTTGATAACTAAACTATCTCTCCAATGTCTCTACCCCTCCAACCCCCGAGGCTCAGCCTGGCACAGAACTGGTAGGTAACCCGAGCTGACCTCAAACTTACAAACCTCCTGCCTCAGCACCCCAAGGGACAGGGTCATTATAGTCATGTGCCACCACACCTGGCTTAAGGCTTAACATTGGAACAAAAATAAATATGAGGAAGTTACAAAGCCGCTGTTGAGGATAGCTCCATGGGTGCTGTGCTGCCTCACATCTGTGTGTCATGGCTGTATTTTAACCAAAATAAAAATATAAATCCAAAAAAGAACTAGTATGTAACTCAGTTACAGTAGCATATGCAAGGCCTTGAGTTGGACCCCAGCACTGTGTGCCGGGCAAGGTGACACATTTTTGTAACCCTGAGCTATGAGATTCTGTCTCAAAACAAAAACAATTTTTAGAAAGGATAAAAATGTCTGAAATCTTAACACAAATCTCTTAGAATGGATTCACGCTGGAGCCACCCTGGCCCAATGTTTGGAACATTCTGGAGTGTGCTGGGGAAGTCCTGCTGCTTAAGGTTTCCTTTTCAATATTTTAGGCAGATTTCCTACATGGGAGAAATAAGATGAACCATCTCTAAAGGAAAGAAGCTGGGTGTGTGTAGGGGGGAGGGTCTGAGAGTATGTCTTAGTAGCTCAGTGCTTCCCTGGAATGTAAGAGGCCATGGCTTCTCCAGCACCACAAACTATCAAACAAGTTGTCTAAGACTTTCCTCTACCTCTGTGCAGGCCTGGGAGCAGAGCCTTGAAGACATACTGAGACTGTGCCCCTAATAACTTTTACTCTGCGTTCGAACTGAAAAGTGCGAGCGCTGTGCAGACAGACCCTACTTTGGGAACTGGGTGATGTCTATATTAGATTGGCAGAAGTTTGATAGACAAGGAGTGACCACCGTGTGCTTTGTTTTTGGCTAGAGGTCAATGGAAAGGATGCAACAGTGTAGGACTGGCCAGAGCGTCAAGGGCTTCTTAGGTGGTGAAAGACGGGCTCATGTCTGTATCTGTCATTTCACCCAAAGGCTTACAAACCAGACTGAAGTGTGTCCTTGCTGCTACTCATAATTGCTAGAGCTGCTGCAGTAACAGTACATTGCTTTGGGATGACCAAGGTCAGCCAGAGAGGATGGTAGCATTTTTTATTACAAACACAGAAGCGGGAACATTCCTTATCCAAGGAGACCAGTTAATGTCACCATACTCAGCCACACAGGCAGATTCCTGTGCGAATGATGCTGGAAGCCTGGATCCCGTCCTCAATTCCTCCTTAGGTCTATGTGGCTTGCCTCCAAAGTCCTTGGCTTATTGCGTTTCTTAGTTATTTTTCTGTTTTATGACAAAACACCATGGCCAAAGCGACTTACAGAAGAAAGAATTTAAGCTATATGACTTTAATGTCAGCACTTGATAGCCAGAGGCACGGGGATGTCTGTGAGTTCAAGACCAGCCTGGACAATGGAGCAAGTTCTAGGATAGCCAGAGCTACACAGAGAAATCTTGTCTTGAAAAACCTTGATGAAGGAGAAGGAGGAGGAGGAGCAGGAGGAGGAGGAGGAGGAGGAGAAGGGGAGGGGAGGGGAGGGGGAGGAAGAGGAGTAAACATATTTAATGGGGGCTTACCATTTCAGAGAATGATTCCATGACCATCATGGTGTGGAGCATGGCAGTAGGCAAGCAGGTAGATATCAAGGTCTTTTGCAATACCAAAGCCTCTGGCTAGTGACAGACTTCCTACAAGGCTGGACCTCCTAAACTTTCCCAAACAGTTCCAGCAACTAGAGACCAAGCATTCAAATATATGGACCTGTGGGGCCATTTTTTCTCAGACCACCACATTATGTTACCTGCTGTCTCCAGCAAAGAGGACCCCATAGCTGGGCCAGGCAGCAGCACCCACTTGGAAGCTATCTACCTCAGAAGTGTCCCCAGGAGTCCCCAGACTTCTTTCCAGAATATTCTCTTATTTCTTTCTGTTCAAATACTAAACTTCAAGCCAAAAAGAAGAAAAACGGGGCAGGGAGAGAAAGAAAAAAGGAAGAAAAGAAAGAAAGAAAGAGGAAAAAGGCTGGGTAGTGATGGCGCACGCCTTTAATCCCAGCACTCGGGAGGCAAAGGCAGGCAGATTTCTGAGTTTGAGGCCAGCCTGGTCTACAGAGTGAGTTCCAGGACAGCCAGGGTTACACAGAGAAACCCTGTCTCGAAAAACCAAACCAACCAACCAACCAAACAAATAAATAAATAAATAAATGAAAAGAGGAAAAATAATAAGACATTTGGCATCTGATGTTAAACGCTGGCCTCCGCATGCACATGCACACACATGTATACAGGCACACAAGAACAGTGCACACACACATGCACACAAGAACAGACTGTAATAAGGGCAGGGTAGCTTAGCTCCTGTGATTCCACTACTAGGGAGGCTGAGGTAGGAGGGTTAGTGTGAATTCAAAGCCTTCCTGGGCAACATAGGGAATTGCAAGTCAGTCTGAGCTAAATTGTGAGTCCTTATCTCAGACAAGCAAGCACCCTCCCATACCTCCCACATGAAACGATTTAAAATTTCCTTTTTCTGGGAAAAGGCTGAACATTTCTTTTTATGAGAGTATGGTAGAGATGCACAGTTGTTTTTTTAAGGACTTGTTTATTTCTGTCTTGTTCTCCAGACTGTCTGGGGTTCTTCTCTTCCATCACCTCCCCTCTTTCTCCTTCCCCTCCGGTCCCCTTCTTCACGCTTCTGACCAAGGCCTCATTCTCACCCTAGTTCAGAATTCTTCCTTCTTCCACCCCCTCTCTCCAGTCACCCACATACTCTCCTCAGCTGCACCCTCTCCAGCCTCTCATGCAGAATACTGACAACTGAGGAATGTGCGTGCTGCTACTTGGAGATTCCAGTCACAGAACATTTCCTCATGTGCCAGTCAAATGGAGAGTTCCATTTAACAGAAGAGAATTTCTCAAATGAGTCCTTTCCCCTCTGCCCTTTCTACAGGACAAACATTTACCATCCCCTTGCCTTTGCCTAACTGGACCCTTAGCTCCCATATGAATTTTGCAGCCATTTGTAGATTAACTAAGGCTAATGGTGGCATGGCCTTTTCCTCCTAGATATAGTTTAACCTGCTTCCTTCCTTCCTTCCTTCCTTTTTTTCTTTCTTCCTTTCTTTTCCTTCTCTTCTCCCATTGAGTTAGGTTTTCATGGTACCCCAGGTTGGTCTCTTAACTTGCTATGCCCCGTAGTGGCCTTGGACTTCTTTCCGATCTTTCCACCTTATCCCCTGAATGCTGAGATTATAACAATATATTACTACCCCAGGTTTGTGCAGTGCTGGGTACTGAACCCAGGATCCCATGCTTGCTAGGTAGGTACTCTACAACCTGAGCTACAGCTTCAGCACTGTGTGTTTAATTGAAATAAAAACGATTCTTTGTGTTGCTAGTCTGAAGTTAACAGAGGCAACCTAATCTATACAAAGCGTTAGTTATAAAAATGAGTAATAACAGACACGGATTATATTAATAATGATAATGAAAGCTATGTATAGTGATATCTGTAATCCTAGCATTTGGGAGACTGGGGCCAGAAGATTGTGAGTTCAAGACTAGCCAATGGTACAAAGTGAATCTCTCAATTTCTCTCTCTCTCTCTCTCTCTCTCTCTCTCTCTCTCTCTCTCTCTCTC
>NC_034590.1:121790754-121808997 GCF_900095145.1 Mus pahari | reverse complement strand
CACACACACACACACACACACACACACACATGCACACACTTGCACACATATACATCCAGTTGCAACGTGGAATATTTATTATATGTCAGGAACAGTATGAAAAGCTCTTGTCATTGAATCCGTACAGTGCAGTGTGGTGATATTAATGACATCTCTTTTAAGGGATGAGAAAACTGATAAAAAGGACTAAGAGTCCTGGGACAGGAATTGATCCCAACTCTAGTTGGCTCCATGGACACGGATCTCCACACCAGAGAGTCTTCCATTTAGTGTTGGGACTAAGACAGTACCTATAACCCTGCCAGGGGGTCCCATTATACCCAGTGTTTTACAGTTAGTCCATTTTGTGTTGTTATAACAAAAACCTGGGCTGGGAACCTTATTAACTTAAAAGGGGCCGTTAATTAACTTATATTTCTAGTGGTAAGTCCAAGATCATGGCACTTGTATGAGAGATGGAAAGACAAAAGCTATACAAAAGAACACTCAAAACAAGGGAAAAAAAATGAAGTCTCAGAAGGGCAAGGCTTCATCCTTTGCAATAAGCTATCCTCTCAAGAATTAATCTAGTTCCATAAGACCTTAATCAACCACTTGCTCATTCTGCACAGCTTGGTCCCTAGAAACCTGATTGGAGCAACTTGGGAATGAAGAAATGACAGATACAAATACAGAAAAGCTGGGGTTGGGTGGGCCGTGCTGGCTCTGATGGAAAGCACCTACTATATGTTACCTGGAAACTCAGCTTTTATTAGGTACAACATAAGGAGAAGCAGACGTGTTTAGTAGGAGGTTTCTGTATGGGAGAAGTCTCAGACTGCTGTCATCCAGGAGACAGAAGCTGTAGTTGTAGTTTCTGCATGCACTGCATGATTGTTCCTTTTGCACACAGTGCTCAATCACTGGTACACTCACACTTGGACAAGAGAAGGCTTTGTCATGTCTCACCTGGGTCTGAGGAATTGTGGTCCTTGACATGGTCATGCCCATGTCTACAGTGCACATTTATTCAGTCAGCACTCCCTGCACACTTTTTGTTTGTTTGTTTCTTTGGTTTTTCGAGACAGGGTTTCTCTGTGTAGCCCTGGCTACCTGGCTGTCCTGGAACTCACTCTGTAGACCAGGCTGGCCTTGAACTCAGAAATCCACCTGCCTCTGCCTCCCGAGTGCTGGGATTAAAGGCATGTGCCACCACACCTGGCACACTTTTTGTTTTTTGAGATAGGGCCTTCTGTAGTTCAACTGGTCCCAACTTACGCTGTAGCTCAGGATGACCTTACATTTCTGATCCTTCCACCCCTACATCCCAATGCACCACCAGGTCTGATTTTATGCAGTGCTAGGGACTGAATTCAGAGCTTTGTGCATTCTGGGCAAGCATCCTTGAAGCTGAGCTACATCCCCAGCTCCAATACCATTACACTGGAAGCCCAGCGTGTAAAATACAAGCCTTTAGAGGATTCATTCTAGCTATTTCCAAACTGTAACAGTAACTAAAGATTTTCCAAGTTTAAGGAAGAAAGGAAGGAAAGGAGGTGGTGGGGGAAGAAAGGGGATCTGTGAGGGATTCTGCAACCACCCATCCCCACTCCCCTGTGAATAACAAGAGATGATGACATTTCAGAAGTCTTCAGGCAACAGGATCTGGGGGGAATCTTCCTCCACATCTTGGACAAGGCCATGAATTTCAGGATGTTACCACCACTGCTACATAAAGATGCCCAACTAGAACATTTCCCCACAGTAAAGACCCGAATTCCAGGCAAGGCCCTGTCTCCTGCCAGCTACGCAACCTTAGGTCAGGTCAAGTCACCTCTCAGGCCTCAGCTTCCTCATCTGAGGACAGGTCTCTGCCTACAGCACTGGGCCTGCCCAGTCTACTCAACAGGGATGTTGTCAGTTTCAGTCATAAGGTGTCAACAGCTTTGTGTAAGCTCTCTGGCAGAGTGCCCAGCACCACACTCCTGGAGTGACTCGGACCCCAAGAACGTTCTAGTCCATTACCAGGAAGCATGTGGTGTTTTCTAGTCATGAACTAGCTACAGCAATCCTCCACTTCCTCCCCTGGCCTGTGACAGCTCATGACTTCCTCTAGTGGAGAAAGCAGTTTGCATACATGGGACAGCAAAGGGACTTTGCCCTCAGCAGTGGAGCCCGTGACCATGTGTCATTCCACTCTCCTCACAGCTCAGGTGGCCCTGAGCCCTGCCTTACAACAGCCTGGGGTCTGTGCCAGGGCATGATCCTCAACCCCAGAAAGACTGGCCTGGTCTGTGTGTCTCCTGGGTGGGAGCAAAAAGAGCTGGTCTTAATTAGAGGAAGATGGGAAATCTACAAGGCAAGCAACAGAAAGAAACTAAGAGAAGCATAACATGGTCAGACTTGCAAAGTAATGATGCCAGAAGCTTCTAGAGCATTAGTATTTAATACTTAGGCTTCATGTTTCCCTCCCTCCAGCATCTTGTTCATAGCCCCACAGTTCAGCTTCTGTTTAGACTTAAAAACAAAAACCAAAACAACAACAACAACAACAACAACGAAAAATCAACTCATCATTAGTAAAGGTACACATTTAGAAATAGACTTTTTTTTAAAGAATTATTTGTTTTATGTATATGAGTACACTGACCCACAGCAGAAGAGGGCATCAGATCCCATGTGGTTGCTGGGAATTGAACTCAGGACCTCTGGAAGAGCAGGCAGTGCTCTTAACTGCGGACCCATCTCTCCAGCCCAACTTATTCTTGATTATGTGTATATATGTGTCTGTGTTTGTATCTGTGTGAGTGCAGGGACCCTCAGAGTTCAGAAGAGGGCATAGGCTAGCTTGAATTACACACAGTTGTGAGATGCCCAGTGTGGGTTCTGGGAACCAAGCTCATGTCCTCTGCAAGAGTAGTAGTACATGTTCTGTCTTCTTTGTTTAAAGATTTGTTTTATTTTTATCTTATGTGTCTATCTATGTGTCTGTGTGGACATGGGGAGCAGGGTATGTGCACATGTGCAGGCGCCTGAGGAGTCCAGAAGAGGAAGGTGACCTTGGAGCTGAAGTTACAGGTGACTGTGAACTGTCTGATGTAGGACTGAAACCTGGGTCCTCCGTCAGAGCAGTGGGTGCTCCTCCTAACCACTGAGCCATTTCTCCAGGCCTGTAGACCAGTCTTAGCCGCAACCACTGAACCTTCTCTCCAACTCCCAAAACTTCACATTTTTATCACACAAAATGTTACTTCCTATCCCTAATTGAAATGTTCTATTCTTCTTTAGTGCTTGTTTCGTACTATTTTTTACTATTTTCTACATTTGGACAACAGAAGGGGAGAGCCTACTAAATGATAGAGAGGAGGAGGAGGAGAAGAGGAAGAGAAGGAGTTCAGAAACCCACACGCACCTCAAATAGGCTCAAGCTGAAGTAGGGTGTTTCCTGTTGCCTCTGTGTATCAGGGATCCATGGGACCTCAGAATGTTTGTAGAGTCTCTTCTCTGGAGAGCCAGCTATATTGCAGCAGTGGCCTAGGGTCTACCAGGAAGGCTGGGTGGGAGAGAGGAGGTGGGGGTGGGAGGGAAGCGCAGTGAAAAAGAAAGTGCCTGTGGTGGCGCACGTACGCCTTTAATCTCAGTACTTGGGAGGCAGAGGCAGGCAGCTTTCTGTGTTCAAGGCCAGCCTGGTCTACAGATCGAGTTCCAGGAAAGCCAGGGTTACACAGAGAAACTGTCTTGAAAATAAAACAAAATGAAATGAAAAACAAAAGGTGGAAGGGACACAATAAAAAAAAAGAAAGACAATGACAGTAAAACCCAGAGCTTGGACTTAGGATAACTGTCCACTGTTCCCAATTTTCTGCCACTTTCTAACTAGATACAGAAGGGTTCCTTGGCTTAATTACAAGCTTTATTGTTCAGAGTTACTTTCTATTGACCAGAGAACTCTGAAGTTCTTGGGATTTTGTTTTATTTATTTATTTATTTATTTATTTCTGAATTGTCTTGTATGGAACATTTTTTTTCTTTCACATGTGTGTGTTCTGTAATGTGTGTAATCGAGCTTAGATAAGTAACATGGGTATTTATATGTGTGATGTGTGCATGTGTATGTGCGGGTGTACCATGACATATATGTGGAGGTCAGAGCACAACCCCATAATGGGTCTTTTGATTTCCATCTTCTTCAAGGCAGGGTCTCTATTTTGGTTTCTGCTATGCTGTGTAGACCAGGCTTGCTGGCTTATGAACTTCCAGGGTCTAGCTTGCATCTGACTGTAAAGCAACAGGCTTACATGCTACTCTGCCTGGTTTAACATGGGTTCTCCTGGAGATGGGAACTCAGGCCCTCACGGTTTCAGAAAGCACTTTTTCCAGCCCATCATCTTGAATTTATTTTCTTTTAAAAAATTTATTTTTTATGCATGTGAAAAAGGCATGCATTTTTATACATGTTTTGCATACATATATGTAAGTGCACAACACACATGAGTCACATCCCCTCAATCTGGAGTTACAGATGCTACCAGTGGGTGCTGGGAGTCAAACTCAGGGCCTCTGCAAGAGCAACAAATGCTCTTAACCACTGAGCAACGTCTCCAGCCTAGCTCTGAACTTCTGACCCTCAGGCCCGCTCACCCAGGTTCACCCACAGCTTTACTTTTGCCTTTTTACATTTCTTTCACTATCCCTTTCTCTTTTACCTGGGAAGGCTCCGGTGAACACCCCAAACTTGGATCTCCACCAATGCATGGAACTGAGAAAGAACCCGAACAAAACCTATGAACCAGACGTACTGTGGTCATCTGTCAGCAGCGGTCATTTTGTAATTGTGTAAGTACCAGTCAGACTGCATGGCTTAAATACCCACCCCACAGTGGCAGGACCTAAAGGTTGAGGTGGAAAGATTGTTAATTACATGTGGACTGGTCCAGAATAAAGCCAGCCCTGAATCAATCAGAGCTTTGAGGTAGCTGAGCGCTCAGGTCTATCATTAACACCCGCGTCACTGCTGCAGTCCCCGTGATGATGACTTGTTATCCACTCTCCATTTGCACTCTGTTCACCAGGCTCACATAAGAGAATGTGAAACACACACACACACACACACACACACACACACACACGGCAGCAGATGGAACACCCAGTCAAAGGAGGGGAGTTCATAGCAATTTGGGGAGTGGATTCTTGTCCTATGGCTGTCAGAACAAATGACTACAGATCAGGGAAAGGGACTTAAAGCGATGAACATTTATTCTCTTGCACTTTGGCAGAACTCAGGATGTGCGTGGAGCAGCCCTGGAGCCTCTGGAGGCTTTAGAGGAGATGGAGCCTAGCTCAAGATTCTTCTAGGATCTGGTGGCTGCTGTTGTATCCTTGGCTTTCCGTGGTTTGACCTCCCTCTTCTCCCCTTCCCCTTCTCTTCCCTTCCTTTCCTCTTTTCCCTTCCCTTCTTCTCTTCTCCAGTCCTGTCTTCCTGTCTCTTTCCCTCGTTTTTGTCTTAACAACTTTAAACTATACTTATTTACTCATTTGTGTGCACACACACCATAGAGGTCAGAGGACAAGAGTCTGCTCTTTCCTTTCACCATGAACCAGCTCATCAGGCTTAGCCGCAAGAACCTTTACCTGTGGGAGTTTCAATGGCCCTCTTTTTTATTTTGTTGAGGCAGGGTCTTGCTACGTAGCTATGACCATCATAGTACTTGCTGTGCAGCCCAGAATGGCCTTAAATTCATGGCAGTCCTCTAAATTCAGGATTCATTTTTTAGAGATGGTCTCACTTTGTAGCCCCGGGTGGCCTTGAACTCACAGAGATCCACCTGCCCCTGCCTTCTAAGTGCTGGGGCTGCAGGTAATGAGCCACAATGGCTGGCTAAGGTGTGGACTCTGATTCCTTACCATCCACTCAATATACCTTTCTTGTGTCCTGGCCTGCTCTAGGAGCAGATGGCACAGCAGTGAAGGCTCAGATTTTCATGGTGTTTCTATGATAAGGAGAGCAGATGAACAGGACAGACAAGATCATATCACGGAATGAGAAGAGCTGGAAAGAAAACACAGCAGATGTGAGAGCCAGGCTGAGTGGCAAGTTTAGAGTTAGAAAGGAAAGCCTTTCTGCAGAGGTGGCATTTAGACAGCAGTCTTGAGTGCAAGGAAGAGGCCAGAAATACAGGAGACAGCAAGAACAAGATCCTGATGTGGGCGTGATTTCATCGGTCCAAAGCACGGAAAGGTGGCCGCCATGGCTGGAACATGGTGTGCAAGCAAGAGGTGCCTGACAAGCCTCCTGCTGGACCAGGAACTGTGGGAGGAGGCACAGTGGTTATTCCAAGAGCCAGGGGTCTCAGCTATGTGTTTACAAGCTCACTTTGGGGCTGGAGATGTGACTCAGTCGGTAGAGTACTTACCCAACATGCACAGAATCATGGGTTTCATCCCTGGTGCTATGTAAACTAGGCATGGTAGCACATGCCTGTTGTACTGACTAGTTTTGTGTCAACTTGACACAGCTGGAGTTATCACGGAGAAAGGAGCTTCAGTTGGGGAAGTGCCTCCACGAGATCCAGCTGTAAGGCATTTTCTCAATTAGTGATCAAGGGGGGAGGTTCCCTTGTGGGTGGTGCCATCTCTGGGCTGGTAGTCTTGGGTTTATAAGAGAGCAGGCTAAGCAAGCCAGGGGAAGCAAGCCAGTAAAGAACATCCCTCCATGGCCTCTGCATCAGCTCCTGCTTCCTGCTCTGCTTGAGTTCCAGTCTTGACTTCCTTGGTGATGAACAGCAATGTGGAAGTGGAAGCTGAATAAACCCTTTCCTCCCCAACTTGCTTCTTGGTCATGATGTTTGTGCAGGAATAGAAACCCTGAGTAAGACACCTATAGTTCCAGCACTCTGGAGGCTGAGGGAGGACTAGAAGTACGTGGCTATTCTAGGAGTTGTTCAAGGCTAGCCTAGGCTACAGGAGACCCTGTTTCAGATAGATAGATAGATAGATAGATAGATAGATAGATAGATAGACAGATAGATAGACCGATCTCCCCTTGGCTACTGAGGAGCAGTAGGCTGAAGAAAGGAAGATTGGAGATAGGACCTGTTAAAAGGGCACTGCTGCAGTAAGAAGGGAAGGAGGTGGTGGCTGCGGCCAGGGCATGCTGTGGAGATGGAGGGGGTGGATTTGAATATTTTCTAGAGGTATCAGAGCTAATGTCCCTGATTGTCTTTCTATAGAGTGAACAAAAGAGGAAGCTGGAAATGGATCTTAGATTTCAGATTTAAGTTGACTAATTGAGTTTTTACCCCATTCCCTATTTTATATTTAAGCTTCATTCTATAACCTGAGCATCCTGGACTTGCTTTGTAATCAATCCATGCTGGCCTAGAACACATGGAAATCCTTCTGCCCCTGCCTCTCAAGTACTGGATTACAGGCATACCACCATACCCAGCTTCTACTTTTGTTTTAACAGGCAAAATACTTCGCTCATTTCAAAGGGACCAAAAAAAGAGTTTATTCTTGAGCCAAACATGAGTGTCCATGGATTGGGACCACAGGGGTTCTTTCTCCCAAGCAACATGTTCAGTGTGGAAATGGTTTCATGATGTTTTTATAGTTTTATAGACAAAAAAGAAAGTCATACATAGATAAAGGGATTCAAATGAGCTGGAGAGATGGCTCAGCAGTTAAGAGCACTGGCTACTCTTCCGGAGGACCTAGGTTCAATTCCCAGCACCAACATGGCAGTTCACAACCATCTGTAACTCCAGTTCCAAGTGATCCAATGCCCTCACACAGATATACATGCAGGCAAAACACCAATGCACATAAAATAAAAATAAATAAGTCATTAATAAAAAGACTTTCAAGACCTTTAATCCCAGAACTCTGTAGGCAGAGGCAGGTAGCTCTCTTAGTTCCAGGCCAGCCTGGACTACTTAACAAGTTCCTGACAGCCAGGGCTACACAGAGAAATCTTCCTTGAAAACAAAATGAAACAAAACAAAACAACAACAAAATACTCACCAAAAATATTATAAAAGAAAGGAAGGAAGAGAGGAAGGGAGGAAGGGAGGAAGGGAGGAAGGGAGGAAGGGAGGGAAATCTCTATCGCAAGTTTCCAGTGCTGTTTGATGGCAGGCATTCTTAGCTTTGGGGTTGGTGGAAACTAGTGATTTGATAAGTCACTACATACCCAAATTTTCATACAATAGTCACAATATTACTAGGTCAGACACAAAGGTGGGCAAGACATGGTATTAAGGGATAAAGATAGCCTGGGATAGTTTGGCTGTGGACCTGCAGCATTCCAACTCTCCACCATCAGGAAGTTCCAAGCAGTTGCTCCCCTTTGCAGAATTTCTAACTTAGGCTTCCCCCACCAAGAACTTCAGTTTACGGTATGTGACAGAGAATTTAGCATCAGTCATTTTAACCATTTTCTTACACTTACAATGTTGGGCGCCCATCACCACTCCAGCCCCAGAACTAACAGGTTTGTTATTTGTATTTGCCAGGGGAATAATCAATGCATATTCCATGAAAGCAGAGTGTGGGAGGTGCCTGTTGGGAGTTTGTACTAGAGCTGGTAAGACCTGCCCTGTTTCTCCCAACTGTTTGTAGTAAGCAAAACCAGAGTGGACTGGTGGCGAGTGGGGAGATTTGCAGGTATTTTTCTTCTGCTTCTGCCTCTGCAGAGGGTGGGGAAGCCCTTTGTGCCGCTCTTGACCTTGCTTAGGTCGGATGCCCCAGTGCTCTGTCCTTCCAGGCTCTTCCGTACACACGTCTCAGGAGGCGTCTGCGTGGAGTCAGGTTAAAATCCCCTGGACACTAACTGAAACTCTGATCCCTGTGGTTCATGACAGATCATCAATTATGGAAAGGTCTGATGGACGCTCACAGCACTCCCGACTCCCCCAGCTGAAACTGTAGAGGGTCAGAAGACCCAAACTACTTCGCTCTGCACACAGTGAGAGGAGTGGGGTGGGGAGGGGAAGCAGAGAATGGTTCTCCAAGAGACCCTGGCTTCTAACAACCAGCTCAAGAGAAGTTCCTAGTGATTAAATTAATAAACTGAGCTCAACAAATTGACCATGCTCTTTTCCTTTAAAATTACATTCATTCATTCATTCATTCACTCATTTATTCATTCATGTATCTGAGACAAGATCATGTTGTGTAGCTCTTGTTATCCTGTAAATTGTTAGGTAGACCAGGCTGACCTCCGGCTTACAGAGACCCATCTATTTCTGCCTCCTGAGTGCAGGGGACTTCATGACAAGCCACACCAAGATTTTAAAACCAGTTTTCTATCTCTGTATTCATAGAAATACTAACAGTGTTGACTTACAGGCAATTCAGTTGGGATCCTCCCAGGGACTTAGCAGTGAATGGCCTGTCCCCTCTAGGTACACCAGGCAGCCTGGAAAAAGGACTGCTCGCACATGCCGCCTCTCCCCACCCTTCCTACGTGTTCCCAGCTGGCCTCTCTTTCTCTCTTTCTGTCCTTCTCTGTCCCCCTTCCCACCCCCAGCTCTGTTCTAGTCTGTCTGCTTCTAACCCTTCTCCAGGCCCTCACTCCCTTCCCTTCCCCTAAATAAACTGCATTTATACCAGGTCTGTCACATGGTGTGATTTCTCAAGGGGACACCTTGGCATAGGTCCACTAGGTACCCCTTCCCGCTGCTACATTATACTTCATTACAAACAGTACATTTTGGTATTTTTAGAATCTTGTCTGTGTAGGTCCAAGTGTGGTGATACATTTTCTAAAAGTCCCTGCTGCCTTCAAAGGGACTGAACTTTCCTCAGACCATGTAGACAACCTGGGGTCTTCCTGTTTGCTCGGCCAGGGTAAACTTACCTTAAAGAGAACAATGTAACCAAAGTCACTATGCCTTGGATGTTCCCTGCAGTCATCATTTTCAGCCTAAACTAAATCCCTGGCTTTAATCTGAGAATATGTACTCTTCCATTCCCCTGACCCAAAGTATCGTCTATGTTGTGGTAATCATTTGCTGACAGCAGCCAAGAGGTTGAAAGAAGCCATAAAGAAAACAAATATCCCATATCTATTAGAAGCAACTTGTGGACCTAGGTTGATAACATCTGTTTGAAGTTAGTGCAAGCAGTTCTGGTAACTACTTCCTTTGCAAACCCTGTTAAAGATCTCCGTAGAGTCCCCCACTCTCCTGCCATACCATGTTCTCCGTGTGGTTCAAAAACTACCGAGCACACCCGTTGTTACCACCAGACAGAAGATACAGGGGTGGAAATAGAGATTCTAATTTGGGCTCACTTGTTAGATCCCAAACCCAGAACTAAAGGCCAGGTTCTCCCAGCATCTCTCTGTCCCTGCCTGTTACAGGGAATGGCTGGCATACCCCACTCCCTACCTTGAACTCTCCAGGCCAGGAACTGTCCTCTTTGATACGTTAAATAGGCACCTTAGCTGTTTATCCAAGATCACTCTTGTCCAGTTACTACGGGAAGTCTTCTTTTTATTCTATAATATATTACTGAGATATCTGAGCAGGTATTCTTTAATAGGATGAGAAGGGAAAACAATTCAGATACTAATTTTTTTGCTATATGAAGACCATAATGATTAATCTCAAAGGTAAGCAAATTTACTAAAGACTTGGGAATACCAGTGAACAGAGAGGAGGAAGTGACTTCAGGGTCCCGTCTCTGGTGATTTAAGTGACAAATGCCCCATACACACAGTCGTTTGAACACTTGGTCCCTAGTTGATAGCACTGTTTGGGAAGGTTTACAAAGTGTGGCCTTGCTAGAGAAAGTATGTCACTGAGGGCAGGCTTTGAGAGATTATAGGCCTCCTCCCCGCCCCCGTTTGCTCTCTGCTTCTTGTTTTCTGCTCTAGGTATCTTGCAGAAGATCAAAATCATGCTTGGCTGCATAGGGGGGTTGAGGTCAGCCTAGGCAGGAGACCCTGTGTCAAAAAACCCCACAAACAAACCAAACCTAACGGAACGGAACCAATGTGTATCAGACAGTCCCTGAGCTGGCAATTCCTGAAGCTCTGAAAATCCAAGTTGCCATGGCAACCTCCTGGGTGCTAGAAATTCCAGAAAAGTGGAATATCTGCCACTGAAACAAACCCACAGGCACTGATCAGAACCGGGCTCCAGAGGGGCCCTGCTTGCTCGCTCTCACATCAGTGACAATACCTTTGAGCACCACGGTCTTGTATGCATGCAATCCCAGCACTCTGGAAGCCAAGGTGGAGAGCAAGCAAGTTCAAGGTCAGCCTGGGCTATATAGCAAGCCTCTGTCTCAGAAGAAAGTGACAGTATCTTTAGTTTAACACCCCCACATTTTAGATAGGAGAAATGAGGAAATCTACTGTAAATGAGGCAAAAGATGGCTTTGGGAGAGGCCTGGACCTTCGACATGCGAGCCCTCTGGCTTCCCGAGTCTTTCATATCTCGGATCTGTAAAAAGCAGATTTTAGGAACCATCTTTTTCCATGCTTTGCTTCCTCCTTTTCCTGTTTGGATAACATTTAGGATCTATGAGCTTTGGGTAGAGGGGCTTCCCTTTTCCCCAACTCTTTCCATTTTGGTTCCCTCAATATTGGAAACAGCTAGGACTGTCTCTTTCTACCGGAAGTCAGAGGCCACCCCTGGTAGAGTCCTTTATCTTTCCTTTGATTGATCTTTCTCCTTTCTTGCAGCTGGATTGCTTGGGTTATTTGTGCTTTCTCATCGCGGAGCTGTTTAGGCTATAGCTTGACATGTCCCCAGCCATCTTTTCTGGGTCTTTTCCCAATGGCCCTCAATCCTGTCACTTTCCTTATTTCTCCTTTTCTCGTGGTACTGCAAATGGCATCCACAGTATTCACAGGGTAACTCAATATATGTTTGTGGACGTGTGATGACCTCAGACTGCCTTCCCTCTGTTCTCAGCTTTCAGGTCTCAGTTTCTCTGGAGCTGACTCAGCACAGTAACGGCCGCTTTCTGGATGATAGGGTTTGCATTGCTTCAAGCTGGGAACATCTTAGTGTTTTTACCACAACTTTGCCCTGAGTATGTTTGAAGAGTTATTCACTGCTACATGGGTGACTTCTGTTGAATTCTTTATTTATAAGCAGAAGGAAAAACAGTAAAATAAAAAGAATGCCAACCACAAATTATTCTAGAATCAACAGCTGGAAGTATCAGTTAAACAAACAAAACAAAAGAAAGCTCAAACAAAACAAAAGGACCCCCAAACACTTGAATGCCTTAGTTTGTAAAATATTTAGTTTTCTGTGTGCCTGAGTGTGCACAGTGACTGACAGAGGACAACTTGTAAGAGCTGCTTCTCGTCATCGGCTTTACACTCATGGTGGTCTAAAATGTTCTCTCATGGATTATGTCCTGTCCAACAGCCAGTGGTAGAGTAAGAATCTTGATGCTGAAAGGAGGAAATGGGAGGTTAGCAATGGAAAACTGGACCCAAGCAGTGCTGAACCCAGAAAGAGAAACAGTGCCCCCTGCAGGTCACGGGCTTTGGAGCACGTGTTTCCATAAGCTTTTGTTAAGCAGTAGTATCCCTGGGCCTGCCATCTGCTTCTCTCCCGTCAATGCCATTGAATGCCTGTTGGTTTTGTTTTGCTTTTGAGCAGCAAGCTCACATTCCTAGCACTCAGAGATTGTCACCACAACAGATTTTGTCTTCAAAGTGACATGCGTAGCATGCATAGCCCACTCAGGGGCTTCCTGCTCCACACTGCAGGGTCTCACAGGTATTTCTCTGGAAAATTTATTTCCATGATATCACACTTGAGTTCTGGTAGTCTGCAAAACAAGAACCTTTCAGACAGCAGCGGGTTATCCTGAAAGAGTAGCTACCTTTCTTGGGCCACAGTGGTTGTGGATCCTGAGTGTTTGCCTTGCTGAATGTAGGGGTTCAGCAAACACTCCCCTAAGTAACCCCGTTAGAGTAGACAACCTGGGATCTCTTTGTAAATTCTCTTTCTTTCTTTCTTTCTTTCTTTCTTTCTTTCTTTCTTTCTTTCTTTTTTTTTTTTTTTTTGGTTTTTCGAGACAGGGTTTCTCTGTATAGCCTTGGTTGTTCTGGAATTCACTTTGTTGACCAGGCTGACCTCAAATTCAGAATCCACCCCCCCCACCTCTGCCTCTGTGGGAAGCCAGAATGAACCGCCACTAGATGGCGCTGGCTCCCTGTGTGTTTTCCTTGTGAGTAGCAAGTGCGCATGTGCTTTCGGGGTTCTGCCAGTCACTGCTCAGCCCCGAGCATAGTTATGAGTTTCTGATTGCATATCCAATCAGGAGTTTCCACACTGTCCTAAGCATATGTAAACAATATTAAGTATATATAAACTATGCATATTTTCGGGCTCGGGGTCTTTCGCTTTAGCAATTAACCCAACAATAAACGTTTGTGGAAGAAGTCTATTGTTGCGTCTCTTCCTTGCTGGCGGGGGAGTGGACAGCGACATGCCTCTGCCTCTGCCTCCTGAGTGCTGGGATTAAAGGCGTGCACCACCACGCCCGGCTTGTAAAGACTTTCTAATGCCTATTTCAGTTTCTGGAACTTAAAAAAAAATTATTTGTTTATATTTCAAATGATATCCTCCTCCACAACACTCCCCATCCCATCCCCCCTCTCCCCGCTCCCCTTTGCCTCTATGAGGGTGCTCCTCCACCCACTCACCCACTCCCGCCTCACCTCTCTAGCATCCCCCTACACTGGGGCATCAAGCCTCCACATGACCAAGGGCCTCCCCTCCCACTGAAGTCAGATAAGGCCGTCCTCTGCTACACATGTATCTGGAGC
Organism: Mus pahari; assembly: GCF_900095145.1. Taxonomy (NCBI): domain Eukaryota; kingdom Metazoa; phylum Chordata; class Mammalia; order Rodentia; family Muridae; genus Mus; species Mus pahari. The sequence goes on along the minus strand of NC_034590.1, from coordinate 121,795,217 downwards.
CATGGATCTCTCCATTGTACTCTTTGGTTGGTGGTTTAGTCCCTGGGAGCTCTGGGTGGTCCAGGTAGTTGATATTGTTCTGCTCTTGGTCCCTTTCTTGTCCCAGTGCAAAGTGTGAGGCTTCTCTTTTGTGGTGCTAATCCCTGTAATAAGTACAACCATTTGTCTGCACTTGGCTTTGTCTGAAACTTTATCCTCATACATACTTCCTTCTTAGCCAAATTGTACATTTTTGAAATTCACATGCTCCGTGTTTGCTCCCAATTCTCACTGTAAAATGGATTAAAAACTATCGTACTGCAATGCTGTGCTGCCTTGAAATTTCCTCTGTCAAATAATTTAGTCCATTACTTTACTTTGTTTTTGCTCTTGATTTTTTGAGACAGGGTTTCTTTGTATAACAGATCTGGTTATCTTGGGACTTGCTGTGTAGACCAGGCTGACCTTGAACTCTGAGATCCACCTGCTTCTGCTCAAGGCATCTACCACCACCGCCCGACTAGTCTTTTCCTTTTTGAACTCAGTCTTACTCAAATTTTCAGGACACAAACAGAATGTAGCCATATTCTTTTACAGTAACATTAATGGCCTCTGGTTCAGTTCCCAATAGACCTTGTTCGAATATGAAACCCCATGAACATGGTCTTCATCACATGCATTTCCCTTAGCACTCTGGTATTCCAAACTCCCACCAGAATGGCTCAACGAGATTTGCTTTACGGCATTCTAGGGCGTTTTTCTCTCTCTCTCTCTCTCTCTCTCTTTCCCTCTCTCCCCCTCCACCCCTCCTCTGGCCATCATACCCATTGTGTGGGGTGCTGGGATTAAGCCCTGGACTTCATGTATGATAAGGTAGCTTCATGTATGATAAGGTAGCATTTGATCAACTAAGCCACACCCCTTGCCCATTCTAGGGGCTTTTTCTAATTCATATTTATAAACTCATGTACATTCTTCAGAGGGAGGTGCAAAGGCTTAAGAACAACATGATCTGGTTTGTCTTAGCAATGACAGCATGCCTCTCAAAGTAATTTTTGGTGTTAGTTAATTTTTGTGTCACTGTGACCAAAATACCAGATAGAGAATTGTGGGATCTTCTGGCTCCGAGAAGTGTGGACATCTTCCGTTTGGAGTGGACATGTTCTGTTTGGAGTGGACATGTTCTGTTTGGAGTGGACATCTTCTGTTTGGAGTGGACATGTTCTGTTTGGAGTGGACATCTTCTGTTTGGAGTTCTACATAAAAAAATAAAGAGTCTTTCTAAAGAAACGGACAAATCTTACTTACTGAGTTCTATTTAGAATTACAATGGCCACAGTGAATTAACTTTAAACAGAGACATATTTATTCATCTCTGGACTCCACTGGGAGAAGAGGATTCTGAATGATTCAGAAATACTGAAACATAGTTCAGAAGCTGCTAAAAAAAAAAAAAAATAGCATAGGAATAGAAAGTTACCTCAAAAGATTCCTTAGTGATTAGTCACTTTTCTGTTGCTATGATAAAATATCACTACTAAAAGCAACTTAAGCAAGAAAGGGTTTACTTGGGCTCATGGTTCCAGAGGGACTGCAAGCCTATGGTGGCTGGAAGGCACAGCATGGCAGCAGGACGTGAACGGGAAGCAGGGCCAGGATATAGGCCCTCAAAGCCCACCTCCTGTGCATACCTCCACCAGTACCAGCTGGGTCTCGTCCATCACCTCCCCAAACAGTGCCACCAACTGGGACCAAGTGTTCAAACCCAGGAGCCCATGGGGAACATTTCTTACACTAACCACCATACCTTCCTTAGAAAGGGCAAACGGATACAAATTACCTCTGATTGACTGTACTTTGTCTCCACATTCTTCTGTTCAACTCCTCTGGGTCCAGTGGCCTTCTGATGTCAGTTGCCTTCCTTCCCCAAAGAGGAAATGAAAGCTAGACACATGTCTTTGAAGTGAGGCCTTCAGATCAATCAGACCTATTGATACAAATGGCCAACAATAAAAATGTAGTACCACGATTTAATAATCAGACCATGACCATTTGAATCATGAGCCCTATCTTACATAGACATCTGGAGCCTAATTCCTAATGACCCATGGCATCTTACCAGTCTCAAGAAAAAAATAACTTATTCTTTGACAATTTTATACAAGCATATACTATACTCTAGCCACAAACACCCTTCACCACCACCTTTTATCGCCCTGCTCCCGTCAAAAGCCACCAAGCTTTAAGGAGAGATTTTAAAGTAAATGCTTCACTTTAACCAATCAAATGTTTCCTTCCTTCTCCTCCCTGCCCTCCTCTCCTTACCTCTCCCTCTTTCTCTTCCCTTCTCTCCCTTTCCCTTCTCCCTCCCTCCCTCCCTCCCTCCTTCCCTCCCTCCCTCCTTTCCTTCCCCCCACTACTCACTGCAGCTCATGCAACCTGGTGTGTGTTTTGAGTGTCTGTATGTAGCTCTAAGCAGCTTGGAACTCTTGTTGCAGTCTGTGAGAAGATAACAAGAAATATCAGATAGCCACATGCTGGAAGTGGTAATATATGGGAACAGAATGAGGAAGTAGTCAGTATGCAACACGAGGCTAACGAATGGTTTAAGATATGCCTCAAATTGGAAAGATATTTCAGTTTCTGATTTAGGGAACAGGATTTATTATTTATCTGTTTAATATTAGTGGAACTGGGCATTATATTCACATGTTAGACAAACACTCTATCACTGAGATACAGCCTTGGGCCTATGCCCAACAGGGTATTAAAACATTTTATTTGAAGCCAGGCAGCCAGGCACACTTTTAATCCCATCACTCAGGAGAGAGAGGCAGGCAGATCTCCGAGCTGAAGGCCAGCCTGGTCTGCAGAGGGAGTTCCAATATAGCCAGAGCTACACAGAGAAACCCTGTCTTGAAAAGACAAAAACAAACAAAAAATTTTATTTGTATTTCTGTGTATGTTTGTATGTGTTTGTCTGTATGCATGCTATGCATATGTGGGTACTCTCAGTGTTCAGGAAGAGGGTATTGGATCCCCTGGAGCTGGGTGATTTACGTGAGTTTGTGAGCTATGCAGAGCAGGTGCTGAGAGCCAGATCTGCTGGGAGGGCAACAACAGGTTTTAATGGCGGGGCCTCCATATACTCAGAATATTTTGAAAGTATTTATTTTTGAAACAGGATCTCATATAGCCTAGGCTGGTCTACAACTTGATGTATAGATGAGGGTGGCTTTGAACTTCTGACCCTCCTGTGATTATTTTCCCCTTAAGTTGCATGCATCTATATTTTTGATGAAAAATAAAATCAGACAAACTTCTATGAATTGACTTGAGGAAGTAATCAGTATGTGACGTGAGCTTAATGAATGGTGCATATAAGATAATTTCAGCATAGCCTCTTTTTGTACATGGAAGGGTAGGGAGGAAAAAAGGAGAGGCTGGGCACACTTGCTTCCTTCTTTATATTTGCTTTGATTTTCTAATTCTTTCATTTTGAAATTAACATGCAACAATTTATATTAGAACAGAGAGAATCAACAACTTTGCAGGTCCATCACTGAGACCAAGAGGACTTACTTACCCAAGCTCACCCATGCCAGTTTCCTGAATCAAACTCCACCTCCCTAGAGACCTACACTTGTAATCTGGGCACTGAGGAGGCTGAGGTAGGAGAACTGTTGAGAGTCTGAGTTACAGTGAGTTCCCAGGCAGCCCATGCTTGTGAGACTCTTTCAAAAACCATCTAGGCATGAAAGACCTCTGTATGGAGACATTCCCACTCCAAACCCGAGATGGCGCTCACCCAGGAATCACAAATAACGACCGTCTTGATGCAAACACACAAGGCAGTTTAATGACAGAGCTCCAGGCCGATACTTATCTCACGCAGGAGACAGAGGAATGGACCATGAGGCTCGAAAGCTAGGGGTTTTCATAGGGAGAGGGTCGGGGGCTAGGAGGAATTGGCACGGTTTCAGATGATTGGCTCATTTAGACATCAGCAGAATGATTACATGTCAGAAGAATAGTACATGCAAGTCAGGGTGTCAGGGAATCCCAAGGGCCGGAAGCTTATCTAGGTCAGGGGAACATCTGGTTAATGTGTAACTTCAAACTATGTCAGGAGGGCAACAGGCAGAAGGAGGTGCCAGCCCAGGTGGCTGATGACTCAGCCAAGATAGCCCGGACATGTTCCTGCGTTCCCTTTATATCTTTATGGCCAGTCAGCCCCAGGAATATTTTAACAACGGCGGGCCTGCTCGGACATGCGTGGGCCTGTTCCGCTAGGTTCTCAGTCTCAGGCTTCTAAGCTCACAAACAACTCTTTGGACTATTTGACATAAGTTACATGAATCACAGGTCTTAAATTTCATCTTAACCATTCTCAACAATAAAAGAACCTCTGGTGGAATCACCATGCCTGACCTTAGGCTGTACTACAGAGCAATTGTGATAAAAACTGCATGGTATTGGTACAG
>NC_034590.1:121790110-121790743 GCF_900095145.1 Mus pahari | reverse complement strand
GCCTTTAATCCCAGCACTTGGGAGGCAGAGGCAGGCAGATTTCTGAGTCTGAGGCCAGCCTGGTCTACAGAGTGAGTTCCAGGATGGCCAGCCAGGGCTACACAGAGAAATCCTGTCTCGAAAAACCAAACCAAACCAAACCAAACCGAACACTTCTGGAGTAAGATCTTGTGTTCGATAGCAAGCTAAACCTTTACCCCCACCAATAGTTTGTTTTTCAACCAGGGGTATGCTAAACTAGCATGGGGGAAACACAGAGTTCAAAACACTGCAAAAAAGACAAACAAAAATCCTCAAACAACAAACAAAAAAACCCCAAACACTGCGACGACAAAACAAACAAACAAAGAACCCAAAGGCAAAGCATTCCTAGAACCACAGTGGCTGGCCGGCCTTGTCCTCTGGCTCCCTCAAGTGAGCATTCAAGCAATTGCATTTACTTTCTAAAATGGACTAAGGATGTTCAGTAATGACTTCGGAAAGTACTACTTCACAAAAGAAAGTGTGGCAGATTAAGCCGCGCCTAGTGGCGCAGGCCTTTAATCCCAGCACTCAGGAGGCAGAGGCAGGCGGATTTCTGAGTTCGAGGCCAGCCTGGTCTACAGAGTGAGTTCCAGGACAGCCAGGGCTACA
>NC_034590.1:121788167-121790099 GCF_900095145.1 Mus pahari | reverse complement strand
AGAGAGAGAGAGAGAGAGAGAGAGAGAGAGAGAGAGAGAGAGAGAGGGAGAGAGAGAGAGAAAGGGACAAAGCACCAGGGATTCTAGCACACAAGAATATTTGAGATATTTATCCCACTTGTGAACATACGTAAAGGCCAGCAATATTGTAATTGATTTATTTTTCCTTCTTTGAGACAGGGCTTATGTTGCTCAGGTTAGCCTCCAACTCACTCTGTAGCTGAGGGCGATCCTGAACTTCTAGTCTTCTTGCCTTCACCTTCAGAGTGCTGGTATTACAAGCATTTGCCATCATGTCCATTTTTGCCTCCCCCAGCTTTGAAGCAGGCTGATTCAGGCTTTGTTGCCACTGAGCATGAGACCACCTGGGGTGAAAACTTCCGACTTAGCTGGCTCTATTGTTCTGTCACCTGCCGCTGCTCTCCTCCAAAACATCGCTACCTGCTGAGACCCTTGAGATATTCCAGAGACAGCATCCTGCAGATGCCCTACAGACTGGCAACAGGCACCAAGAATGGATTGGCAGGGGATGGGCCACCTCCTCTTTATAAGTTCAGACTCTTACAGACATGTGTCTTGGCCTTGTGTTCTTTTCTCGCTGTCTTTCAGCCCCAGCCTGCCTTTCAGGAGTACCCGGTTCATGTGGCTGCGGGCGGCCACAGTCATTATTGAAGTGTTGTAAATATCATTTTTAGATCTTAAAACTAATCAAAACTATCTCCACAATATTACTCCTCCAAAACACTAAAACTATTTCTCCTTTGCCTTGGAGGTAAAAATAAAAATCAGGATGCTCTTTTTTTTTTTTTTTTTTTTTTTTTTTTAGATATATGTAATAATACTGCTGCAACTGATGTATGATGTACCCAATAACATATACAGTAATGTGTGTTTTGATTAAAACTGGTATTATGTAGTATCATTGTAAAGATCTCGCTCATGTGTATGTTTGTGTATGTACTGCTTGTGACTGAACCTAGGACTTCACTGTACCAAAGAGGTACACAACTCCAGCAGCTGTGAGCATAAGCAACAAGATGATAGGTCCAGTGGCACACGGGTGTAATCCCAGCGCTTGGGAGGTGGACGCAGGATCAGGAGTTCAAAGTCACCCTTGACTTGATTGCAAAGCAAGTTTGAGGCCCATCTACTAATTCAGCTCTTGAGAGGCAGTGATAGAGGTTCTGGGAGCGAGTGGGCTACTGTGGGTGAATATACTTACAGTGTATCTAAGCGAGAGATGCTGCCTCAACATGCAAGGTGGAGAATGGTTAAGGAAGACATCCATGTCAACCTCTTGCTTCCACATGCACACACACAAGTACATGCATTTCTGAACACAGGCTTAGGTCCTGGTATGTCTGAACACACACACACACACACACACACACACACACACACACACACACACACTTACTTGGGATGGCGGCAGTGTGGATTTTGCTGATCTGGTCATTACACATTGCATACAAATGTGTCCATAGTGCATTGTAGAATTATCAAATGGGAGGAAGGAGGGGAGCTGAAGAGATGACTCAAAGGTTAAGGCTACTGGCTGCTCTTCCAGAGGACCTGGGTTTGATTCCCAGGACTATGCAGTGGTTTACAATGGTATGTAAGTCCAGCTCTAGGGAAAGTGATGCCCCCTCCTGGTCTATATGGGAGGTAGGCATATATGTGGTGCACAGATATACGAGCAGGCAAAATATCCATACACGTTTTTTAAAAATCAAAATGCAGAACTGGATATAGTGAGTGGTTTATGCCTGTAATCATTAACAGTCAGGAGGTAAAGAGAAGGATCCAAAGTTTAAAGCTACATAGTGAGACCCTGTCTAAAACCAAAACATAAACCAAAATAATATAAAGGTAGATACAACATTTTAATAAATTTTCCTGCTTTAAAAAATTCCAGCCGGGCGTGGTGGCGCA